>NC_048599.1:101388381-101610885 GCF_003668045.3 Cricetulus griseus | reverse complement strand
CGCGGCGCGCGGGGCATTTTTTTCTGGAAAACTTCTCTCTGGGTCCGCAGGGCTGAGCCGGGGCGGGCAGGAAAAGCGCTCCGCGCCGGGAGACTGCGACCATCCGGGAACTTCGCCGAGATGTGAGCCCTCCCCCTCGGCCCGCGTCCTCCCCCTACGGCCCCCGCCACACGCGGCCACCGAGGCCGCTGCTGGCCCTTCGCCCTTCGCCCTTGCCGCGCCCTGCCCGCCGAGGCCGGCGGGACCGCAGCCCGGGCTGGACTCGCCCCGGGGCGGAGGCCGAGGGGTCCGGACCCGCGTGCGCCCAGGAGCCGGACATGGAAGGGGTACCCAACTGAGGGCGCTGTCCCTAGAGACTTCCCAGGCCGCCGGGTGGGGTCCTTTCCTCCCACCGCAGGGAAAGCCTCTCCCCCTTCCACCCCTGTTTCCTCTCGGATCCCAAACCAGAGGGCCCCGCTTGTAGAAACTTAAAAGTTTGAATTCACTTAAAAGTTTAATTTTAAAATGGAGTGGAACCCACTGAGGCCCAAGAGCCACGCGCGTCCCATTCCCCACCCACTGGGAGCGCACTGCTCTTCTCATGGTAAGATGCCAATCGGCTGGGATGCTGGAGTCTTTTTGTTGTTGTTGTTTGTTTGCCAGCCACCTACATCTGAAAACATGGAAAGACTTAAAGTGAGTGTAAAGAGAAAACCCAGACCCTTCCACAAGACTCTTGCCAGTTCTCAAAACCACCACCATCAGGCCTCAAAGGCAAATTAACACTAGGATGACACGTTAGAAGATGTGCATTTGAAAAGACAAATCACGGTCAGTATAATAACAGTACAATATAAGATGCATATTGTAAAGATACCAAGTTGATGGAGCTCTCTGAGGAAAAACAGCAAAGCTTCAAGAAGGTGCACTTCAAAATTTGGCGTCTAGGATGGCAGGCCCCTGGCTTCAGTGTTTCTGTGCAGCACCATTCCCATGTGGGTATTCTATCTTGACATGCTTCTGGCAGATGCGATAATCCCGGAAAGACAGTGACATGCACCAACTCTTCTAATCTCCTATTGGCTCTTTTTGGTAGAGGTCCCTAAATACACTCATCTTTTTGTTTGTTTGTTGTTTTGGGGTCTCACCATGAATTCCAGGCTGGTCACAAGCTTCCACAGTTAGCTGTATTCATCCACGGTTCATTATACGTTTGCCTTTTGTTTTCATATTTATTTAGTGCATGTAAGTGTTTTGCCTACAAATATGTCTGTGCATCATGTGCATGCCTGGTGCCACAGAGGCCATAAGATGGTTTGGAATCCCCTGAGAATGGAGTTACAGGCTGTTGGGAGCCACCAAGTAGAGGCTGGGAATCCAACTAGTGTCCTCTGTAAGAGTGCTTAACTGCTGAGCCATTTCTTCAGTTCTGGCCACCATTTTTGACATTGAGTTTGGATCTTCTCCTCTGTTAGCAATGTGTAGCGAATAGTCTATCTTGTTGCCAACAACACAGGGAATCTATGAGGAGGGTAAACAAGCTGTACTCTGCCAACAAGCTGTACTCTGCCGTGTGCTGTCAATAAGCAGTGGTAGTGACTAGGTAGGTATATTAAGTACAAAATAGATGGCAGTCTCAAATGCCAAAGAAGGGAGCTCACCTGCCTCACTGGATTCTCACAGGAACCTTGTGAAGTAGGCATCTGTCTCTATTTTGCACACAAGAACTTTACCTCAGGAAGCTTGGCTAACCTGCATGTGAACTTCTGAATCCACCATGCCATAAGTCTCTTGACTTCCTCTGTTCCACCTCTGGCACTGAATGACCTGAAAAACATATTGCTACATGCGTTAGTAAAGAATTGCTGGTGTCGGAGTACATCTGGTTAAAGGCTCTGTGCAAGCTCAAGTTCTGTCTTCTGGGTTCATGCAGGAAGGATGTGGAATACTAGGTCAACTGAGCACCATGCTAGGCCAGGGGATGCTGCAAAGGATCAGGATGTGTTGGGGATGACGATGTCTGTAGGCTGCTTTGCACCACATGAGTGCTCAGCATATTAAATAGACAAATCCAAAACTGAAAGAGCAATGCTCCTGAGAGCTGACGATTTTACTCACTGACACTACACCATATTCCAAAACAAAGCCTTATCACAGAGTTGAATATGGTAATATTTAAACCTCTAGAATAGCAAATTCAGCAAATACTTTCTCTCTGTTTTTTCTTTCTTCCCTAAAATTATGTACTTATTCTAAACAATTTGAACATAAACATAAAACACAGAAAGTAAAAGTCACCTACAATCCTATCTAGAAATCACTACTATTTATGATCTTCCATCTTTTTCCTGTGAATTTGTATTACTTTTTAATCAGAAAATAGGCATAGAGGTGTAACTCTGTGGTAGAGTGCTTGTCTAGGATGCACAAGATCCTGATTTGGTTCCCCACCTAAACATACACACACACACACACACACACACACACACACACACACACACCCCACACACACTCATGCAAGCATACACACTCATGCACACATACACACACTCGTGCAAGCATATTACACACACATGCACACATACACACACACACTCATGCAAGCATACACACACACACACACACACACCCCACACACACTCATGCAAGCATACACACTCATGCACACATACACACACACACACTCGTGCAAGCATATTACACACACATGCACACATACACACACACTCATGCAAGCATACACACACACATGCACACATACATACACACACTCATGCAAGCATACACATACATACACACACACACACACACACACTCAATAAATATTTATTGAAAGCCAGGTGAATAGGATCATGCTGTATGTTTCCTGGTGAATAATCCATTATATTGGTTTTCTGCCTCTATGAGAAATTAACATAAATGTATCAGCCTAAAGCCACATCTATTTATTATTTCAGAGCTTTCAGTAAGTCTGAACCTGGTATGACCAGGGTCTCTGTTCAAAGGCTGAGTTCTTGTCTATGGGTGCTGGAGGAGAGATCCACTTCCAGGCCATGCAGGTCACTGGCAGAATTAAGTTCCCTACTGAGGTCGGGCTGAGGCACCTGTTTCCTTCCTAGCTGTCAGCTTCAAGGCTGCTATCTGCATTCAGAAGCCAGCACAGTCTTTGCCACATAACTGATCTTCATCTTCACGGCCAGGAACAGAGGCTCTCCTCGTGCAAGCTCTATGTTTCTAGCATGTTTGCCAGAATGAACCCTACCCTCCTAAGCTTACTGAAGGCGATCCCTCTGTGTTAAATTACGGCTGTGGAATCCCTTTAAGCAGCACCCAGGTTAGCAGTTTGAATAGCTAGTGGAAACACTAGGGATGGAATTCTCACAGGTATGAAAGTTCACCTCCCATTCCTCTAAGTCTCAACAAATCTACTTCATTTTTTTAAAGGCTGCATGTTTTTTTACTGTATTATGTATCACAAATCCAGCCAGATGCCCTAGAAGTGGACATTTATATTGCTTTAGTTGGTTTCCTGTTTCATACACAATAGCCATCCATAATCTTAAGTGCTCATGTACCTGTGAAGCTCTCTAACTAGTAACCTAATGTATAGAAATTAATACCATAACTTATAAAAATAACTCCCATAAGACAATGGGATTGCAAATTGGGAGAGTTGAAATATCTTCAGCACATTTTCTTTACTTATTTGTGCTTGTGAAAGGAGGTGTGTTCTTGCCGTAACCGGCATGTGGAGGTCAGAAGACAGTCTACAGGAGTAGGTTCTCTCCTTCTATGGCATGGGTTCTGGGGACTGAACTCAGATTGTCAGGCTTGGTGGTAAAGATTTGTACCTTTTGATGGATTCTGATGCTGACCTTGTTATTCAACTTGTTCAAATCAAGAAGTGTATAAGTGACTAGTAGAGCATACGTCCGGGCGTGTCTGTGAGAACAGCAACACAGGCGAGATTAGAACAGAAATGAAGAAATAAGACTGAAGGGCTGGAGATGGCTCAGTGGTAAAGAGCATTTGCTGTTCTCCCAGAGGACCCAGGCACAAAACCCAGCACCAGCATGGTGGCTCGCACTCTCTGTAACTTCAGTCTCAGGGGATCCAATGCCCTATTCTGGCCTCCTGGTGTACTGCATACAAATACCCATACACATAAAATAAAAATAAATAAACCCCTTAAAAATAAGAATGGAAAGATTGTGGTTTGCTCAGAAAAGGGGCATATTTAAAGTTGTGGGTAGGCGGGGCATGGTGGTCAAAGAGATTAGAACAACCAAAGGGAAGCCATGGACCTTGAACCAGTATAAAAAGGTGCTGGGCATCGACCCCAGATGCTGTTAGGGAGGCCAGTGCAAGACTGATCCAGACCCCTGAACATGGATGTCAATAAGGAGGCCTCGGCACTCCAGGGAGCCTCTGGTGGTGGATTAGTATTTTTCCCTGGTGCAAGATGGGATTTTGAGAGCCCATCCCACGTGAAGGGTTACACTCTGGCCCTGGACACATGGGGAAGGGCCCAGGACCAGCATAGGAAGACTTGGTGGACTTTGCAGAGCCCCCGTTGAGGGCCCTACCCTGCCTGGGGAGTGGTGGGTGGATGGGGTGGGGGGTGGGCTGGGGGTGGGGGAGGAGGGTTGGGGGTGAGGGGAGAGAGAGGGAGAAGGGACTTGAAATAAGCTTGTTCCCTAACTAGAACTAATAAAATAAAATAAAATAAAATAAAAAAAGGTGCTGCACAGGTTGCACCTGGAAACCTGACTTGGGAAACAGGAGACTGAAGAAAGAACAGACATACAGACACACGTAAGGAAAAGCTGGGATTGGGTGGGCTGTGCATACTCTGATGGAGCCACACCAACTACACAACAACTGGAGCCTTAGCAAGTTTATGACATGCAGCATGGACCGAAGAGTTAGCTAGTCTGAGACTCTGTAGGGGCACAGTCTAGGGGTTCAGTCATCAGGAGGAAGAAGCTGTAGTTGTTCGTTTTTGCGCAACTGGTGTACAGTTCACAAACCGCCTGGATTTGCTTTGCCATCCCTCTGAGCCTTATCTGCAGAAGGCTTTGGCACACTCATGGATCTGAGGCATTGGAGTCTTTGACATAGCTGTGTCCATGTCAAACAATTGTGTTCACTCATAGCTCCTTACTCAAGGCTTCCTTGGCTTTCCACAGGAAAGAAAGATCCTTGGAGGGTGTCTCAGAAACTGGCCAAAGCCATTTGTTATAGGGTCAATGACTAAAACAGTAAACTCATTTGGAACATTTGCCTTTGAGAACAGAGCTTCTGAATTGCTCCACTTGCCCAGAGCTGCCTAGGAAATTGTTATCCTAGGAACAGTTTGCTCAGCCATCTGGGTACTCAGAGGCTTCAGTGTTGTCCAAGGGAGCTCAGCTACATTGCTAGCAGGTAGGAGACCTTGGCATTGTCCACATGACACTGGTTTTGGGGTATACAGAAGGCAAGAGTAATGGGATCATGGAGAGTTACACCCAGATTTCAGAGGAAGGAGAGGCCAGACAGTGTGTAGCAGGCTCAGGAAGTGTGCAAGTGTCCCCTCAGAAGGTAATGCATAAAACTGAAGATGCCATGGAGACTCCAGGAAGCTAGAGATGCCAGAACCATGGATCATCTGGAGAATCGCTGCCAGCTGGAGAAGAATCAGCTTCAAGCAGACCACGTGGGCAGCAAATGACAAAGCCAAAGAGTGGGACAGTCCAAGCCTGTGGGGGCTCACATCCCACCACCTGTGGTGCTGGGAAATGTATCTAATGTTTGTCCTTCTGAGTTTTGACCTCGGTTTAATCAGATGCTTCCTCTCTCTTCCCCAGTTTTTCCCTTTTATAATGGGATGTTTCCTCTGTGTCAGGGGTATCCCACTTGGTTTTTTTTTTGTTTTGTTTTGTTTTTTCTCACAGCTTTGAATCTCACAGGAACCTTTGAGGTTGTGTAGGCAGAAACCCTGATTACAGATACCGCTGACCATGCCCGCTTGGTTCTTAGCAAGGGTTTAAGAGCCAGGGAGGCCAGCACTTGGCCCTCTCGCTAGGCTGAGCTGACACTGGGTAGTATTTCTGGGTCCGTCCTGCTCAGGGTCTCTGACTTCACTTGTATTCCACTTTAAGGTTGAACTTTGAACAGTCTTGGAACTGTTAAGATGATGCTGGGGACCCTTAGAGAGGGACTAAATGCATTCTGCATCATGATCCGAACATGAACCATGGGGGGCCAAAGGCAGAATGCTTTGGCTTGAATGTGCAGTGCCCTCTACAAGCTCAGGGACTGGCTGATTGCCTGGCAGCTGCCCGGCTGTTAGGGAAGTGTCTGCATCTGGAGGATTATGAGCTAATCAGTAGATTACTCTCTTGATAGACTCATAATATGATAACATTATTAGCAGATTGTTTAAAGGTGGGAGTCAGGGCCTACTTGGAGATCAAACAAATACGGATGGAAACCTCTGAAGCCATGAGCCAAAAACTTACTCCTCCAAGTTGTTTGACGGGGTATTATGTCATGGCAATTCAAAGTCCCTTTAACATTCTGGCTGTGTGTATCTCCCAGGTCTAACATGAGTCATAACGACTCTTTCCCCGAAAGAGTAAGAGTGGTCACCCAAAGATGGAAGCCACAGTCTTTTTAAAATCTGCTCTTTGGCATCCCATCGTGGCGTGTTCTACTTGTTAGACATCCCTAAGCTAGGCATGATGGCACATGCTTAAAATCCCAGCTTCTTGTGGAGCTGAGGCAGGAGGATCATGAGTTTAAGACCAGTCTGGGCAATGTAGTGAGAACTTCTGTTTCAAATTTAGAAAGAAGAGGTCACTAAATCCAGATCACCCTTAAGGTGAGGGTAGGTCTTAGGGATGCAGGCACAATGTCATCATCTTGGAAGCTTCCCACGAGTTCCTTGTGAAGGTGTTTGAGTTAAAGCTTGAAAACAATATACATGGTGAATTTTTCTAGTTAGCACTCAAGGAAGTTTATTATTGTCATTAGCTGTTGTTGCTCTGCATCATTGTATATTGATTGTACCCATTTTTGTGCTTGACTTAGTATCATAATTAAGAACAAAAGAATGGCATTTGAAATAAAGCTATTGTTTGGATTGTGTAGCAGGCAGTTTCTAGCAAGAAACAGAAATCTGCTTAGATAAGGTAACATAGGAAGGCATTAAAAAGGGATTGATGACAGAAATGCTTAGCAAAGGAGCAAGGGCTGGTCCAGGTTCCAGAATGAGAACAGTAGGGACTTGTTGCTATCCCTAGGCTTGAAAGGGAGGCAATTAGCTAGAAGTCTCTCAAGGAGAGACTGCCAACATGGGACATTCATCTGTAGAGTGGTGCCTGGCCATGATGGCCTGGCAAGGCAGGGGCCAGATACCTTGACTTATTCTTTTCTTAAAGTGTCGCTTGTCTGCTGAACTCAACTGGGAGCTGGAAGACAAGGAAAGCATGATACTGTCCATGCGGCTCAAGTTTTCTTGATTAGAACAAGGTAGAGAATGGTGGTCATGAGCTACAGGGGTGAAGGGAAAACATCGAGCCGGACAGCATATCTATTCACTAATAGAGCATTTCCAGGGGATTTGAGACATGGCCCCTTCATACAAAAGAGAAAGTGAAGCTTCTGAGTTTCCAGGGCCAAGCATTTGATGTCATCATTGGCTTAGAAAACCCCTACAAGCAAGACCCGACCTTTGGGTCAATGAAGATTTAAATTGACCTGAGGGTGTAGCTCAGTGGTACAGTACCTGCCTAGCACACATGATCCCAGCACTGCAAAACACAGGAAATAAACAAAGCACAACACAAACTCAAGGCTGGCAGACTGGTCCAGAGGAGGTACTGCGGGAATCTCATGTGGGCTTTGTTTTATTTTAACGAGGGAACTGATGTAATGAGGTGAAAGGCATTTCTTTTGTTCATCCCTTCTGATTACACAACTGAAGGCTGACTGATGTGACGTGACACTGAGGAACCCATGCCCACCTGCTGAAGGCAGGACAGACCGGACAGACACTCAACATGGCAGCTCACAACTGTCTGTGAACCCTCACACAGACATACATGTAGGGAAACACCAATGCATAGGGAATAAAAATAAATTATTAAAAAATGTTTAAAAAAAAAAAGAGGAAAAGTTGCAAAAATCAACCTAGTTCCAAAGACTCCACCCTCTTAATGACAAGAGCTGCAGAGTCATGCTGCAAAGAGCATGTGTATAGGAGAGAGGTGAGGAGGCTCTTGGTGAGCAAGGCTTGCATCATCAACATCAGGACTTCTCACCCCGGAGCCCGCCCGCCATGGACTCTCGGGATTCATGGAGCTGATCTTCAAGGGGTTCAGATATTTTCTCAAATTAACTCCAGAATATGCTCCTCCTCATGTACATTAAACAACACTTTGGGGTTCGTGTGACACTCTTTCCTTAAATTCTACTTTCTTTGACAGTAATATTGCCATCCCCTGCTTTCCAAAGTGAGCCAACATATGGTTGCTAGGAATTGAACTCAGTGCCTCTGGAAGAGCAGCCAGTGCTCTTAACCACTGAGGTATCTCTCCAGGCCCCAGACTCTTCCTTTATACAAAGGCGTGAGGTACATTTGACTAGGGCTGTAGAGTGAGTACTTCTTATCAATGAAAATGTGTACAGGCAGAGGAGAATACAAATAAATGAATAAGAAATAAGTGAGTACCACCTACTGGTTCTCTTTAGGATGTCCAGCTGGAGTTGGGGGAGATGCTCAGTGGCTCACAGCTCTTCCAGAAGATGTGAGTTTGTTAACTCCAGCTCCAGGGTACCCAGTGCCTCTGGCCTCTGAGGGCATCAGCACTTCTAAGCACAGATGCGCGCACGCGCGCGCACACACACACACACACACACACACACACACACACACACACACACTATGCAATATATATATATATATATATATATATATATATATATTCATAATGCAAGGCCTGCCCTTTGAGCTGCCTCAGTGGATAAAGAAAGGTGCTTGCCACCAAGACTGATGACCTGATCTCTGGGATCTACATGGTGGTAGATGAGCACTAACTACTGAAGGTTGTCCCCTGACCTCCATATGTGCACTGTCACACACACACACACACACACACACACACACACACACACACACACACCTATCAATCAATCAGTAGAAATCAAGGCTAAGGTTGATTCCAATCCTTTCTCCATAATTGAGTTTCTGTTCTCATCTCCAGGATTGTTTGCTAGCAGCTCTGTCAGTCCAGGGAAGGCTCTAGAAAATTGTTCTGCATTCTTTTATGGTACTATCAGTCACATGTGGCCTGTGGAGAAACAGGAGAGGCTCAGGGGAACAGTTTCACACTCATAGTTCCCAGAGATGAGGGGAAACACCTGCCATGCAGGGCCATGTGGACAGGCATGACATGGACAAGAGGGAGAGCAGGCGGGGTGGGCAGCAGTTCCTTGGTCAGGGCTTTTACTGGGGGTTTCTATGTGAAAGGAAAGCTGAGCGGTTGAGAAGTTGCTAGTCTGAATTATTTTGGAAGACCTTAAGCCGTTGGAGTGCTCTCAGGTTGCCTGGATTCTGGCCCTGTGGTGGTGAAGATGAAGGAATTTTGCCTCTGGAGTGAATGGCAGATATAGGAAGACCACCTCTGGGCTGGTCGGTTTGGTTTTTACAGTCTTGTTCCTGTCAGGGGCCCTTGCTAGTTCTAGGAATCAGAGCAATTCCCCAACAAGGCAGCCCTTTCCAAGCCACAAAATGCCAAGCGTAATAGACAATTATGTATACAAACCAATCGGAGCCAGGGAGAAGTGTAAGCAGGAGCTGTCCTCAGAGAGTAGTTAAGAGGGAAGAAAGCATTGCTGGGCCTCAAGCACTCTCTGCAATCAGAATGAGGGGGTAAGGAAACATTTGGGTACCATCTGATTTACTCCTTTCTTCATCCAGATGAAGAAACTGAGGTCCATGGCTGTGACTGTGACAGTGTACCTGATGTCCTGGATACTTTGGGAGGCCGAAAAAGGGGGATTTCTAGAACCTAGGGATGTGAGGGCAGCCTGCACAATGCGGTGAAAACCTGCAAGACTACCTGAAAAGAAAAAGGAGGCAGAGAAAGAGATGGGCGGGGGAGGCCAGTGGGGAGGGGAGGGAGAAGATGAGGAGGAGGAACCCACATTAAAAGTTGCTTGTGGTGGCATAGGTACAGCACCGGGGAGCCTGAGACAGGCAGATCCCTGGGGTTCGCTGGCTGGCCACCCTGGCCTTCTTAGCAAACTCCTAACCACCAGGAGACCTTTTCTCAAAAGCCAGGGTAGAGATGGCTCTTGAGGAACAACACCTGAGCTGTGTCCCCTGGCCTCCACACAACCATGCACACACAGACACATGCACAAAAATTCACAAAATTTAAGTACTAGAATATCCAAATATGAATAACAAATCAGTAAAAATACAACCTATGAAGTGAGAGTAGTTATGAAAATTTAGATTCCACAAATAGTTTTATTGTGTGTTTAAGTGCTAAGTCTAAAGTTTTTATGAACTGAAAAGGTACTGATGCTTTTTTATTTAACTTTTTCTTTCTTCCTTCCTTCCTTTCTTTCTTTCTTTCTTTTTTTTGCAATTCAGTTGTACTTTATTTGACACAAAATACAATATGGTTACAGAAACAGGGAACTGCAAAGACAAAGGAGAAGGAAACATGGTTTTATCTAATTCATGATTAGCAGGAAGGCAAGCCGCTAAATAACAAACAAGGAAGCTTCATGGGAAGGTTCTTTCCTAGTGCCCATACTTTGGGAATTCCCACTCTGCTGTGCAATGGACACCTGCCATGTTTTGAGCCTGCAAAAAATGCAGCAGAATTGAAAAGCATGGTTGCATGCAACAGTCCACCCTTCGGAAGTAATGTGGTTCCTGCAGATGGCACAGATGTCATCAACCACAATACCCCAGACCCATAGGGTTGGTTACTGCATCCATCACTCTTTTCCACTTCAAAGCCAGCAGGTCTTGCCCACCCTGCTGTTGGTGCTGCTGAGAGTGTCCACAGCCATTGCTGCCACCATTTTGGAAACACAGTGACGATGTTTCTTTTCAAGATAGCAGATGTTCTCTCGTCATTTTCTTCTTCGTTTTTGGGTTTTGTTTGTTTGTTTGTTTGTTTGTTTGTTTTTTGACAGAATTTTTCTGTGTAGCCCTGGCTATCCTGGAACTCTGTAGACCAGGCTGGACTCAAACTCAGAGATCTGCCTGCCTCTGCCTCCTGAGTTCTGGGATGAAAGGTGTGTGCCAACAACACCTGGCTCATCTTTTATTATATTTTCTTTTGTGCTGTGTGCACATGTGTACATGCCACAGCCCAAATGCCATGGTGTGTGTCGGGGGGTGGGGGGTGGAGTGTGCATGTGTAGGTCAGAGGACACCTGAAGTAGTTCTCTCCTTTACTTTGTACATCCTGGGGATCAAACTTGGGTCTTCAAGCTTGGTGGCAGGTGCCTTTATTGCTTGAGCAATCTTACTGGCCCTGACTCTGCTCTTCTGTGATCCTGTTAAAAACAAGTTTACTATCCATAAACATCCTTGTGTCTTTACACTTTACAAACTCCGAGGAGGCCTGGAGAGATGGCCCAATGGTCAGGAGCATTTGCTTCTCATTAGGAGGTGTTGTTTTAACTTCAGCACAGTGGCTGCACCTTAATCTACGCCTATTTCAGTCAGCAATTGCAACTCCACAGTTGCTGACCTGCTTCTCTTGGAGTGGCTAGCTACTCAGGATGTAGCCTGTCGGGAATTCTGTTCCTGCAGGTACAGGCTCTGTCATTGCCCCTAAAGGTAGCTTTAACTAAATCTCTATCGTTCTAATTATAAATAAGACTCGAGACTCAAAGGCTGAGGTGAAAACCTGCTAGCTCAGAGAGGCCGAATAGCAACTAGCTAACCTTTGTTCCTTACTGGTGTCTTCCAAAGTGAATGTCCTTCCACTCCATCAAACATAAAAGCCACAACCCTCCAAACCTCTCCCTACTATGTCAGTGTGTCTCTCCCTGTTGTGTTACTGACATACTCTGATACTCTGATTACTCCCTGTTAACTAGCTGCTAACTCAGCCTCTGACCCAAGGTAAATTTTATTTAATTAACACAAACGCAGATTCAGGGTTCACAGTGTGATCAAATATCTCCCAACACAGAGAACGCTGGCACTGTTCCTAGCACCCACATGTGGTTCAGAACCCTCTGTAATCCCAGTCCCAAGGGGTCTGACAACCTTTTTGACCTCAGGAGGCACTGAACACACATGGTGCACTTACATATATACAGGCAAAACACCCACACACATAAAATAAAAAATAAATGATTTTTCTTTAAAACTCAGAAGAATGGATCTATGTAATTGTCTTCCAAAGTACTTTGTAAAATGTTGTTAGACCCCCGGAAAACTCAGGTATCCGGGGTCCCAGGCCACAACCACAGTCACCCCAATCACCAGGCAGATTCAAGAGCTTGCTGCAAACTACATGAGGCTTTATTGGTTTTTTTTGTTTTGTTTTTTTGTTTTTTTTTTTTTTTTATGAGCTAACCCCATGTTAGCTCGGGTCTTTCACCCACCCGCCATGGCAGATGGCTCGAAAAAGACAACTCCTAGGGCCTCCCAAGAGATCTTGTAGGGCAGCATAAGGGGAGTGTCTAGGAGTACGCACAGGCTCACGATTGGTGTGCCTCCAGGCTTGGAGGGCTTGCCCTGTGTTGATTGGCCAACTGGTTGTTATGGGCTATAGGCCCGCCCAGGGTGGTTGCTATGTTCTGCTTGTCATTGCTGTGCGCTTGTCTGTAAAGTACATCCAGGGTCGTAAAGCATAGAGCCACCAGCTAACTTCTGATTGGTTCCTTGTCACGAGGCAGGCCTACCTAACCTCTAATGACTAAGACAAGGTCATAGAGCACATGTTACTGTCATGGCTGCCGAAATGGGGAGCTGGTCCCTTCAATGAAACTGTCTGAACCCTCTGTTAAAGAAACAAAATGCAGTGTAGATATAGGTAGTTCTTCCCTACTATGTGTGAGGCCTGGGTGTGACCCTAGTATAACCCCTCCTTGTGTGTTGGATATATTTATATATAGATATAACAAAAAACATCAGTTTCTAGTAAGCTTATAAGAAAAAATGATCGATTTTACTGAAGAGAAAAATTTGCCTACCAAATTTCAACAAAGCCCCTATGGATCCCTGTGAAGGGGGACTGCAAATACAATTTCCCGTGGCTGTGGGTGCTCAGGTAGCTTCTAGACGAAGGAGTTCAGCAGAGCAGCAGTCATTCAAGGACTGAGGAACTTGGATTCATGGAGGATCTAAGAGACCCACATTTATGACCTTCAGGTGGGCCTGAGAAACAAATGTGGAGCCCAACAGGGGGTAGGGGGTGGGGTGGGGGTGGTGGCTGACTTAAAGTTGTTAGCAAACCGGGGGTGGCCTGTCACACTGGCTAGCACCAGGGAGGCAGAGGCAGGAGGAGTGCTGCCAGCATGAGGACAGTCAGGGGGACATTATGAGAAGTGGGTTAGCCTGGGGCTGTCAAAGAAAAGAGGAGGGAGGGATCAGGAGATGGAGGGGAAGAGTGGTATGAAGAAGGGGGTTGGGGAGGGAGGAAAGAAATAATACCAGTAATTAGTAAATGAGGTGTGGGTGGTAGGCCAGTTGGGAAGGCCAGCAAAGCTTTAAAACGGGTAGGTTTCCTCAGTAAGGTCTTTTTTTTTTTAAATTTCTGAGTCCTCTGTTCACATAGTGGATGCCCTTCCAGGCCTCGCTCAGCGTTCATTGTACAAGGAATCCTTTCTAGAAAGCCAGCTTGAGAAATGGAGAAGAGATGTTGGTGTCAGACAATCGGGAACTTGAGATCAGCCTGAGCTGGTTTCGGTCAAAGAGGAGGAGGCGGGGGTGATAATATTAGAAGAAGGGAGCCGAGAAATAGGAGGCCGGGCACAGTAGATTTTGACAGAGTTCAAAGGTTCTGAGGGTCTAAGTCAGGTTGTGGACGTGCCCCACCCCTCCACCCCCACCCCGGCATGCTCTGCGACTAGATGCTCTCTGGCTGCAGAAGCTGCAGGCCTTCCCGAAGCCACACTGCCTCCTGGTTGCTACAGTGGAACAGAATCTGAGGAGGGAGATGGCTGTGGCAGGCCAGTCAGTCTCTGGGAGTGATGGCGGGATTGGCTGAAAACTGCCTCAGATCTGACTGACGTTGCCTGCTTGGGAAACAGTTTCTTATGGGATTCATTTGCCTGTGGTTAATGGGGGAAGAGATGAAATGGCTTTGTCTGATGAGAGCCAGATCCAAGCCTTGTGCGCTGGCTTGAACATAATCTGTCCCTCACAGGTTCTATTCTGGGTGGTTGTTTCCAAACTGGTGGCACTGTTTAGGGGGCTGTGGATCCTTGAAGAGGTGGGGCTCTGCTGGTGGAAGTGACGGGGAGGGGTGTGTGTGACATCGCAGGGGGGGCGGTTCCTAGCTTCTGCTGCTGCCTGCTTCCTGATGGGCTCTCATGCAACAGAATGTGCCCCCTCACCACCACAAACGCCAACTAGCCACATGGGCACCACATGGGGAGCTTGTGAAGACCGCAGGGTATGGGCCCTACCCCACACTCACTGGGTCTGAGCCTGAGTCTTAACAGATTCTCTGAGCAAGTTAAAGTTCAAGAAACACTGACAGGGCGTTGTGGCCACCATATACTCTAATGACAACATACTGTATTTAAAAACAGTGATAACAGGGATTAAGGGATTCTCAACATACATTCAGGTGTGTGCACGCACACGCACATACCAGTAAGTACATAAGGTAATGCATGCTTTAAGTAAGTTGGCAATTCACAATGAATATATATGTGTGTATATACATATATATACACACACACACATATATATATATATGTATAATATGTATTGTACATCAGAAATATATACAGTTTTTACTTGTCAATTAAAAATAAATTTTAAAAAAAGAAATGCTGGGACTGGTGAGATGGCTCAGCAGTTAGAGCTCTGGCTGCTCTTGCAGAGGACCTGGGTTCAGTTCCTAGTAGCTACATGGCACCTCACAACTGTCTAACTCAACTCCCAGGGGATCTGACACTCTCTTCTGGCCTCCATATAGTGCACAGACATGCATGCAAGCAAAACACCCATACACATAAAATAAAATAAAAAAAAAATGATGAAGAAGCTCCAAGGCATTTACCAGTAACTGACTTTGTCACTTTGGACACATTATTTCCAACCGTGTGTTTACGCAGTTATCTTCAAAACCTTTCCTCAAAGGGTCATGGGTGGCAGTGGTCAAATGATGATAATGCAAACTTCCCTAGGGCCCTGGCTCAGCACCTGCAGCAAGGTGCAGCATGCAATGTGGATAGTTTGCTCACTGCTCCGAGTATCGTTTTCCCTCCTGTTGAGATCAGAGCATGTGTACTCTAGCCCACAGGGATGTTGAAGATGTATGTACTAGGGCCCAGGCAAGCCTGGTGTTGAAAGCTCATTTTAGCCCTCTCAGTGGGCATATATTGACTTGAGATCATGGTGTGAACTCATGTGTGCTCTGCACTGCATATGCTTCTTACTGCTTGCCCAGCAAGTATGTGGCTTCCGGGAGCTGGAGTGTGGGTCCAGGAGGGGAGAGGACACAAAACTTTATAGCAGAAGGAGAAAGGGGAGGGGAGCCAGGGCTGGGAGTCCAGACATCTACCCTATTTGTTCACATGGATTCTCCAATAGACCCTAGGCTGCTTAAGGACCGGTCTTCCTCCTCACCATGAAGTTTGTGTGAGTCTAGAATTTTGTTTGGCAGATAATAGGTACATATTCTAGGTATACTGTGTGAGCCAATACAGACTAGAGTCATATGGTCATACACATGATTTCTAAGTGGAAGACCCGTCCCCATCCTCTGCCTTTCCTGGCTGTGTTTTGATTGTTTTGGTGATGATGGGGATCAAACTTAGTCCTAGGTGTGCTAGGCAAATGCTCTCCCACCGGGCTATATAGCCCCCGTCCTTCCCTGGGCTTCCACTCACAGCCTATTCTCACAGCGCCTTCTGGTGAGCCTCAGATCACCATTCCCCCTACCAAACCCACTGGGCTCTATCCATAAGCCTCATGGAGAATATCTTTGCTCAGCTAAAGGTGGGGGGGGGTGCACTGTGAGCCCAGCTTTAACTCCAATCTGGAAGAGATCATTTCTAGTCAATGGGGGTGAGCCACTGCCGAAGGTGGGGTATCCATTCCACCACTGCCCTCTTTCCAGTGTCTTCCAGGAGAATGACTTTGGGTTTGGGTAGACATGTTCCTCAATCTTAGCTTTGACCTTTCTTGCTTCCTGTGTGGCCTTAGGCTAATTGTTTCTTTCTCATGAAAACTGATTTCCTTGTTTACAAAATGTGCATAATAGACACTTCCTCATGGAGCATTGCTATGGGAAAGAAAACCCATGCCTTGGAGTATCCTAGGGAGATATTTGAGAGCTCTTGGGGACCTGGGATACTACTCTAGGGCCAGAGCAAGAGAATAGGACTGACTGTGTCCTGGAAGCAGTGGCAGTGAAGGGTCCCCTCCCACCCCTTAAGTGCTCCAGAGAGGACCCTGCTGCTCCAGTGCTCACAAACCACCTCATGTCTGGGTCAGAGGGACAGGGCTATTACTTGGGAGGCAAGGATTCTGTAGCTCCTGGACCAGATTATATACTGAGGCTGTCTTAGCTGTAGGAACACTGGTTTCTCGGGCAGGCCTTGGGTCTCCATGGGGCATCAGTCCTTCTGAAGCTCCATCTAAAGCAATTTAGAAAGTGGAAAATGTTAGCATTTTAAAGTCCTTTGGCTCTTCTCACTAGGCCTGTCCCCCATTGCCTGCAGACATTCTAGGTCCTTCAACTCCTGTAAATAACACCTATCTTGTTCTTTCTCATGGAGTCCTGGAGTGAAAGGAGGGGGTCTCAAATCTCAGCATGTACCAGAAATCACATGGCCAGGTACAAGAGCTAGTTTGGAAAACTTTGAAGAGGTGAAGCAGGAGAGGGTGGGGTGGGGGCTTTCCAGAGACAGACTCGGGCAAGTGAGTCCCTGGGTCCCTTTCTCCTTCCTCCCTCTAAAGCTTACAAAGCCATTGTCACACACTTCCTTACTGCCACCCAGCACAACGTACAACGGCATCCAGAAACTGGAGAGAGAGTGAAGGATGCTCTGGAAGGCACAGCCCTCACTCTGGCTCCAGCCCACATCCCCATTACCGGGCAGCAGCATTTGTTTTGTTTTGATTGTTTTTCACCTGACACTTCTTTACATGCTGGGGCACTTCTGGTTTCTTCTGTGTCCGGGGGTCTAATTTCTTGATGGCTCTTACATCCTCCCAGGCAACAGAGAGATGACTTGTCCAACAATGCTCTAGTGTGTAGGGTAAGACCATTCTTTGTGGTTGGGCCATCCTGGGTGTTATAGAGTGATTTCAATGAGTGTTGTGGGCCAGCCAGTGGGCTACTTGCAGATGGTAAGAACTAGTGATACATCCCTAAGTGGAATATATATAATGTACCCTCTCCTCCCAAGGATCAGGGGTCATAGTTGAGAGGGGTGGGGGGGAAGAGATCGTAGATGACTACAAGGAACTGTCTACTGGACACAGTGGAGCAGATGCACATATAAACTCTCAGAGGTTATGACAGCACACACAAGACCTGTGCGAGCCAGACCAAATCCCAGCATGGAGAGGGATGTTTTTATGCAGTCCCATCCCAGCTGACAATCTGTTGTCAACTTTCAGCTGCTGAACGAGGAGGGATCCGTTT
This sequence comes from Cricetulus griseus, assembly GCF_003668045.3. Classification (NCBI taxonomy): domain Eukaryota; kingdom Metazoa; phylum Chordata; class Mammalia; order Rodentia; family Cricetidae; genus Cricetulus; species Cricetulus griseus. Next base: position 101,593,057 of record NC_048599.1, on the reverse strand, counting down.
CCTCTAGGAGTGTAGCCTCTGGTAAGTCAACCATATTCTGGTGGAAGGTCACACATCCAAAACAATGTGGGCAACACAAATTAGAGTAGCTGGTGAAGAAGAGGAGGAGGAAGACACAAAGTTAGGGAAGAGGGACAGATATGGGAGGTGATGGGGGAGGGGTGAATATGGCATGATTATGTATATATATATATATGTGTTTATGTGTATATATAAATATACATATATGTGTATGGAAGAGCTTAATGTTGAAGGGACCAGCTTCCCTTTTGGCAGCCATAACGGCCAAACACGTGCTCTATGACCTTGTCTTAGTCACCAGAAAGTCAGATGCCTGCCTCGTGACAAGGAACCAATCAGAAGTTAGCTGGTGGCGCTATGCTTCACGACCCTGGGTGTACTTTACGGACAAGCACACAGCAATGACGCACAAAGTATAGCAACCACCCTGGGAGGGCCTATGGGCCATAACAACCAGTTGACCAATCAACACAGGGCAAGCCCTCCAAGGCTGGAGGCACACCAATCGTGAGCCTGTGCGTACCCATAGACACTCCCCTTACGCTGCGCTATAAGATCTCGGTCCTGTGGCTTCTCAGAGTCTTTTGCTAGCCATCCGCCATGGCGGGTGGGTGAAATACCCAAGCTAACATGGGGTTAGCTCGTTAAATTACAATAAAGCCTCATGCAGTTTGCATCAAGCTCTTGAATCTGCCTGGTGATTGGGGTGACCTCGGTCGTGGCCTGGGACCCCCGGATACCTGAGTTTTCCGGGGGGGGGGGGTCTAACAATCTTAAAAAAAATCTTTATTCTGAGTTTTTATTCTTTATCCTTAACTAGCTTACCTTTCATTGTTGAAATTTTTCTTTTTTCCATGTAATAATGGCTATAATAAAATGGCAACTTCTAAAACTGGTCCCACTTGGTATTGACAATATTATGCTGCCCTCTGGGAAAAAAAATGATTTTAAATGTTCTATGTGAAACACTGCAGTCTACGAATCACTGGCTAGAATCCTGGCCACCCAAGCACAGAACGGGCAGGGCAAGTGGCTGAGACACCACAGTCAACCATCACTCTCAAAGGCCTGATCAGGAGTCCCACGGCAGGCAGGATTTCTCTGACACCATGAGTTTAGGATGAAATAAGTCTTCCCTCCCATGGCTGCCCTTATGACACCACAGAAATTAACCAGTAGAGCCCAATGTACATTTGTGGGCAACTTCAGTGATGTTGACAGCCACCAACATTATGAGAAAAGCTGTTAGGTAAACAGGAACCTGGGAGCCACAGGGGGCCGGCAACTATGAACTCACCCTATTATACTTTATTCCTGCCAATAAATGTTCAAAAATTAATTAACAAAGACTAATGGTGTAGATGTGCTAGCCAATGAAGGGTTACACTGTGCTTTCCCCTGACCCCCCTCTTTCAAGCAGGGCTGTCTAACCTGAGGCCCCACAGGCATGTGTCCCAGGACAGGTATGAATGTGGCTTAACACGTTTGAAGATGACAGTGTCAATGTGTCCTTGTCAAGAGGTACATCCCCGACTTTAAGCTATTTGGAGAGAGCTCTTGCTTTAATCATGTTTTATGTGATTTTGCTGGTTGCATTCCTGTTTTAACTCACTGGATGTAGTATTGACATCTTAGCACAAGGGGGCACTGCTGCCTAGTTTATTTAAATAGTATTTTTTCTCGGCTTGCCCCCCTTTTAATCTTTAAATTTTTTATTGTAGTGTGCTACATAAAACTGCTCCATAGAAGTATATGATGCACTTTGCGTGTATTCTTCCACACCCAGGCCCCCTCCCCTCCCCTCGGCTCCCTCCCACTGCCCCCTTTGTTCCCCACACAGTCAGTCTCACTTCGGCTTTCAAGCCCTCTGAACACACAAGACTTCACATATTTATATAAAATCTAGGACCCAAAGGGAGAGAAAACATGATATTTGCCTTTCTGAGGTCGACTTAATTTATTTAATACAGTTATCATTCATTTTCCTGCAGTTAACATAACTTCACTCTTCTTTACAGGTCTACACCATTGAAAAGGTTACTGTATGAAGTTTGGCCACTTCCCCAAAATAAATCCCCCAACTATCCTACTGTAGTCAATGATATTTTTGTGCATGGTGTATTGTTTCCTTCCTTCCTTCCTTCCTTCCTTCCTTCCTTCTTTCCTTCCTTCCTTCCTTTCTTGAGACATGGACAGCCTTAGCTTTCCTGGGAACTCATTTTGTAGATCAGGCTGGCCTCAAACTCACAGAGATCCGCCTGCCTCTGCCTCCCAAGTGCTGGGATTAAAGGTGTGCACCACCACTGCCCGGTGTATTGTCTTCTAAAGTAAATTTCTCCGAAGTTACATGGTTAGAAGACATAATTTTATTTATTTTTGTAAACAGATACTACCTAGGCTAGGCTACGGAGATTAGTTTTCAGTCTTGGGGTTCAAATAAAGAAAGCTGTGTTATCCAAACTCCTTGGGGCACCATGTGAGTGCAGGAGGGTTAGGATAATAGCCACTCTGACTTTTTTGTTTTGTTTTGTTTTTTTGAGACAGAGTTTCTCTGTGTAGCTTTGGAGCCTATCCTGGCACTCGATCTGGAGACCAGGTTGGCCTTGAACTCACAGAATTCTGCCTGCCTCTGCCTCCTGAGTGCTGGGATTAAAGGCGTGCGCCACCAATGCCTGGAGGGGCAGATCTTTTAAAGTGGAAGGAAATATCACTAAGGTGGGCAGAGAGTGATGTAATGTTACACACCTGAAAATGAGATCCCAGTAGAGCTTTAGTGAAAGAAGACTTTCCTCATTCCTGGATGAATTCAACCTCTGCAAAGAAATGTGTTCTGTCAAGAAAGAGGAGGAGGAGGAGAAGGAGGAGGACGAGGACAAGGAGGAGAAAACAGTTCTTTTGGGATCTTTTATAATTGAAGGGACTTATCCTCACCCAGCCCCCTGCTTTGGCAGCCATGACAGGCTGCAGAAAAGACCCAGCAAGACAAAGGCCTCTGACTCAGCAAACTGCTGAGCTCCCGACCTTGCCTGACCTTCTAATCACTAGGAAGCTATATACCCTCCACGTGGCAAGGAACCAATCAGAAGTTAGCTTGTGGGCTCTAGATGTGCTTTACCAATAACAATGGCATGAAGTGAGTGCTTAGCAACTGCCCTGGGAGGGCCTCTAGGCTTAGCAACCATTCCTACAGCTGCAGCTGGCCAATGAACTGCAGGACAGGTGCCCAAGCTTGAAAGTACACCAATCCTGAGACTGTTGTGAACCCCAGACACTCCCCTTGCTCTACCCCAATATATTGCAGGCCCACAGTCCGGTGTGTACCCCCCTTCTCACTCCACTCGCTGTGTCAGATGGATGGAGGACCAGATGGAGGACCCGAGTTAATACAATTAACTTGTTAGTTAATTAAAGACTCTTTGCTTTTGCATCAGCTTGGGTCTCTTGGTGATTTGAGGGTTCAGAGTTTGGGCACAGTAATCATTTGATTCTTCTATGAATGAGTCTCACAGATTTGAGCTGTTCCCAGGGGCCAGACTCTCCCGTGTCTGAATGCTGATGTGTGTTTGCATGTCACCTCCTACAGTCTCCCACAGTTCACTCCTCCAGGGCAGGGGTCATACTTACTTGTTTGCTGTGATAGTGAGAAGCATCGCCGAGGCAATCATTTAGACAAAGTCAGAGCCTGCTATTGGAACACAGTCCAAGAATGGAGAATACCGAGTGCTTCCCAGAAAAAAACAAGACGAGAACTTCGCAACCTCGGTTTCTTCAGAACATGGAATTGTTCTTGGAACGTGTTCTCATGTTCCTCACATGTGTAGTGGATAGGAGTGAGTTTACTTCAGATAATTCATTACAGTTGGCTGTTATTATTTGTTTATACGCCTCTATGGAAAAACATATTTTAGCCACATGCAGCTTGTCTGTCACACTTGTGACTGTACACTTTACTCAAGTGACTCCTCTTGACCCTTGGAGTATAAATTATCTGATGCCCTGAATAAAGTTGGCTGTTGCATGAGACTTCAGTCTGCCTCAATTTATCGGCTCCATTCTCCCAGGTCCCACCACCAACTAGAGCAGTAAACAGCCCATGGTAACTGATAAAATGAGGAAGCAAATGAAACTTTCTGTGATTAAAAGTTGTAGTATTTTGTTTGATCCTGTATCTTGATTGGTGACTCTTTTTGAACTATTTTTACTGTATGGGTGTTTGCCTGCATTTATGTGTAACACATGCATTCGTGATACCCAGAGAGGCCATAAGGCATCAAATCTCCTGGAACCAGACTTGCAGATGGTCTTGAGCACCCATGTGGGTCCTGGGAATCAAACTGAGGTCGCCTGAAAGAGCAGCCATGAGCCATGTCTCTAGACCCCATCAGCTTCTTTATTATAACTGGAGATGATGGTGGTGGCAAGACTCAACCCAGAGAATTGTAATATAGAGAGTGCTCAGAACATGTCTGATACATAGTTGATACTGTTGGTATCTATGAAAACAAAGTAATTGCATTTAATAAGGTAGGGTGGAAATATGCTTTGTGACTTTAAAAGCCAAAGAAAGCTTTAAGCCAGGCATAGTGGCTAATGCCTGCAATGTCAGCACATAGGAGGCAGAGGCAGAAGAATTGGGAGACTGAAGCCACTCTCATCCAGACATGCAGTCCCAGGCCAACCAGGACTACCTAGGGCGACTCTATCTAAGAGGAAAAGAAGTATAATGAAGGTAGGATAACAGGGTAATGAAATATTCTGAAATCACGCACAGTGGTGATGGTTAATATATAAAACCCACTGAATTGTGGACTTTTAAAGGGTGAATTTTATGGTATGTGAATGACATCTCAATAAAAAATGTAACAGAGAAAAATTCGATTCCATATATATGTGTGGAGACATAATAGGCACAAACCTGTCCTGGGTTTGGTGTGGCTATAAAGGAAGGTCCTGGCTCTGGTGGGTCTTGCTTATGGGTCATTTTCAGAGCACAGTGTCAGGCCCCTGCCCTCTAATTGCTGAGGAAGATGTTGCTATCCACATTTGTGACTTCTGGACTCGGAACCTCTAGAGCTTGGCTTGCCCAAGGTTTCATAGGAAGTGTGGAAGTTTAGGTAACCAACCAGCTGGCTAGTTCCAGCAAAACACCTTAGATCATATTGAGGACAAAGGCTTTCCAGTCATAAAGTAATTAACCAAGCAGGCCTTGCAGAATGTTACTGGGTGCAGGTGTGTAGTAAGGAAAGGAAAAAAAAAAAAGAAGGCTGTGAGTAGCCAGAGGGTGGGAAGGCTTTCTGGGTGAGGGTTTTCCCACTGCAGTGAGCCTAAGTGCTCAGAGATGGGGAGGAGGGGTCCACAGAAGTGCTTTTCCTAGAAAAATGCACACACTCACGTTCTCTCTGACCAACTGAGATGCTTGTGAATTTTATATTCACAGCAGAATTCACATGAACACAGCTGAAGTCACTGGTGTTTGTTTTGACTGAGTAATCAAAGGTAAACTTTCTACCAAAGGAGAGAGGAATGAAAACAAATTAGGCAGATTGGCTTTCTATTCACTTACCTGCTTCATTTAATTTTATGTTATTTTTAGCATCTACCTGAGACTAGAAATAGCAATAAAATTTGGGTTTTGTCCTTTGAGAAGATTCCAAGCCTGAAGCTGTGATCAGATACAGAAGAAAGTAAAATAAAGTGCTAAGTGCCACCTAGAAAAGGGCTGTGAAAAAGAACAGAAACACAGACCTGAGGATACGATATTAGCAGACAGAGGCTCCCACCCTAACAGCACTTGGGAGGCTGAGGCAGGAGGATTTCTATGAATTTGAGGCCAGCATAGGCTATATAGGGAGTACCAGAGCAACCTAGACTATAGACTGAAACTGTCTCTCAAACAAAACAAACAAAACTAAACAAAACAAAGCCACTGTGTTTATATCAGAGTTGATTTTTTTTCCAAAGTTTTGATTTTTTCCGGCTAAACAAAAATACTCTTTTAAAAAATTCTGTAGGGGTTGGAGAAATGGCTCAGAGGTTAAGAGCACTGACTGCTCTTCCAGAGGTCCTGAGTTCAATTCCCAGCAACCACATGGTGGCTCACAACCATCGGCTATGAGGTCTAGTGCCCTCTTCTGGTGTGCAGATATACATGGAAGCAGAATGTTGTATACATAATAAATAAATAAAATAAAATCTTAAAAAAAATTCTGTAGACTTCCTTAGCAGAGCCTCCACTGGGCTATGGAGAGGAACAAGGTATAGGGAGGCGACAAGTGGGAGGGGACTGGGGTAGGAACCTAGGTGGTTAAAAGTGGGTTTAAATTTTCATCTGGACTACATCTCTGCTACATTCTTTCAGGCTTGTTTGTTTGTTTCCAAGACAGGGTTCTCTGTGTAGCCCTGGCTGTCCTGGAACTTGCTCTGTGGACCAGGCTGGCCTTGAACTTGGAGTGCTGGAATTAAAGGTGCACCACCACCGCCCAGCTCAGGCTCTTCCCTCGAGGAAGGACTGAAAGAAAAGGAAGGATCCCTCTCACCCACCCTCCCACACTTAAGAACACTTTCGAAAAGAAAAAAAGTACAGTGTATAATTTAAAAAGAGATGAAACCTCTTTGTGTTGCAAAATAATGAACATTTTACCATCTTTGCTGCATCTTAGCGTTGAGCAGCATTAGGCACACTTGCGATGTTGCATAACCATCAATCATTACCATTGGTTGTAACTCATGTCTCTACCTTGGTAACCTCAAGTCTCCTTTCTGTTTCCAAGAACCTGACTATTTAAGGTCTTTCATGTAAGTGGAATCACACATTTAAATGTGTGTGTGTGTGTGTGTGTGTGTGTGTGTGTGTGTGCGCGTGTGTGTGTCTGTTTGCAAGTATGCCTGAATGAGGGGACAGTTCATGACACAAAGAAGGATCCGATCCCATTACAGATGGTTGTGAGCTGTAGCGCCTGCACTACAACACTTCCACAGAATCGAGCGAGGGGCTTGAGGATTTAAATAAAGACAAGACAGCAGGTCTTTCTTGCAGGGAGAATGCCCTTTATTCCAACAAGAGTGAGGGCTTATATACCAGTCAGCAGGCATGGTGGAAAACTACCCAGGTCACAAGTTCAGGTTCCCAGGCCCATCAGGCAATCCTGAATGGGCCAATAAAAGGATAACAGGAACTTGCCTTCAGGCCTTCAAGGAAGGAAGAAAACAGGATGTACTTGATAGGTAAGCTCCTAGGCCCAAGTAGGTCAGCAGACCCCCATGGGGGAAGGGCCAAACAGTGAGCCACCATGTGCATTCTGGGAATTGAATTTATGACCTCTTGAAGAGCTGCCAGTGCTCTTAACCACTTAGCCCATCTCTCCAGGCCAACAATTTTTTATACTTTCTTTTTATACTTTCAAATCTTGCATTTCCACTTAGCATGATATTTTTGAGGTTCATCCATGTTCGCTAACTTTCCATTGTATGCGCAGGCATTTCCTTTACTTACTCTCATGCTGGTGGACTCCGGGCTATTTCATTCTTCTGACTATTGTAAATTGTGTGTGTTAAAACATTAGTGATGAGCCCCAAGTTAGCAAGAATGCTTCAATGTCACATTAAGGAAAGAAATAAAAGCATTTGGAGACATTTAACCAAGAGAGAGTTCAGATTTGCATAATCTACTTCGTGTTCCCTATGTCTTCTGACCTCCTTACAAATTACTTCCCAATCTGCATTTATTGGATTGCCCAGAAAGTATCACATGGGGAAGGAATGGAACACTCTAAGAGACCTTTAAAGGAGTTTTACAAGAGATTAAGTCACTGGGTCCAACTGACCCAGACAAGAAACAATACTATGAACATCATTGTTTATTAACCAATATCCAAATGTGTTCAACATTTATGGTGAATATTCATTTTAGAAAATTGCTTCCAGCCTCTGTATTTGCTGTTTTCAGCAAGTGATAGATACACATGCATTGCTCTGGGTGAGGCATGGAAGAATATATAATTTAAGATTATAGCTATGCATTGATTTAGGTTATAAAAGTTGGCTACATGAGAAATCCAAGGCAAGTAATATTCGTTACATTGTTCCCTTCAAGGCAGATTAAATAAACACGCTGAGTACACAATAGGACAGCAACCTTAAATCGTAAGTAACTTCCAGGTGTGTTATTAATGCTGCTGTGAGGTCCTGCAAAAGTTCCAGTCTCCTACAATGGAAGATATAATTTCATAATATTGGCCCACCATAGTAGACAGCATTGCTGTGAATAGTAGCATTTGTGTACATGTTCAAGTTCCTGTTTTTCAGACATTTGGATAAATGAAATTGTTGGGCCTTGTGGTTTTTCTGTGTAACTTTGGAGGAAACTACCCAACGGTTTTGCACGGCAGCTGAACCACTTCCCAAACCCTCCAGCATTGCCGCAAGTGCCCACCTCCTGGTCAGCAACTGCAGAATATGGGCAAAGTCCTGAACTTGGAGGTAGACTGAAGGGACCAGCTTCCCTTTTGGAAGCCATAATGGCCGAATACGTGCTTTTATGACCTTGTCCTAGACACTAGAAAGTCAGATGCCTGCCTCGTGACAAGGAACCAGAAGTTAGCTGGTGGCGCTATGCTTTAGGACCCTGGGTGTGCTTTACGGACAAGCGCACAGCAATGACGCACAAAATATAGCAACCACCCTGGGAGGGCCTATGGGCCATAACAACCAGTTGACCAATCAACACAGGGCAAGCCCTCCAAGCCTGGAGGCACACCAATCGTGAGCCTGTGCGTACCCCTAGACACTCCCCTTACGCTGTCCTATAAATCTCTTGGGAGGCCCTAGGAGCCGTCTTTTGCTAGCCATCCATCATGGCGGGTGGGTGAAAGACCCGAGCTAACATGGGGTTAGCTCGTTAAAATTACAATAAAGCCTCATGCAGTTTGCAGCAAGTTCTCGAATCTGCCTGGTGATTGGGGTGACCGAGAACGTGGCCTGGGACCCCGGGTACTTGAGTTTTCCGGGGGTCTAACAAGACATTTTAATACCATTGTAGGGTGGAAGGATGACTCAGTGGGTAAAGAGTTTGCTGTGCAAGCATGAGGAATTGAGTTCCAGGCCTGGAACTCACAGAAAAATGATAGGCTTATGACATGAGTCTGTAATACCAGCAGGGCAAGGCAGGCTTTGGCTAGTTCCTGTGTGATATCCAAGTTGAGGATGACAGCACAGTAGATATACTTGCTCAGGAAAAAAAAAATAGGGCTTACTCAAAATGGCTTGAATGTTCAGTGTTCCCTATAGGCCTATGTGTGGCAGTGCTGTTTGGGAAGGATTGTAGGATTTAGAGGAGGTTGAGCCTCAGAGGAAGAAGTGGCTCATTGTGGGTGGGTCTCTGAGTTTTGTGGCCTGGCCCACTTCCTGTTGACCATACTCTGCCCTGACCTCTATAATTCCTCAGCCATGCAACAGCACCTTCAAACTGTGAGCCAAGATAAACCCTTTCTTCTTACGTTGCTTTTGTGGGGTATTTTGGCACAGCGAGGACAAGTGACTAATACACAGAGCTGACTACCTTGCTCATCTTCCACTTTGATTCCATTGGGCCCACCAATCTATGAGATGCTCTTTGCATTCACAGTGAGTCTTCCCCCAACCTTCACGGGCACATTCAGAAATGTGTTTTACTAACCCCCATGTATCTCTCAATCCATTCAGTTGAAAATGAAGATTAGCCATCACACCGGCTTTGCTTTTCAATGTTGTTGGTTTTTTTTTTATTTGAGAAGAGGGGCGGTGGGTTAGATTTATAAAAAGGTTGTTCACATGTGCCGGGCACCCAGTTTTCCTTCATGTTAGCATAGAGCTGTTTGTCTAAGGGAAGCATTGAAAACTGGACCAGTACTAACCAGTACCCAGATGTTAGACTTGGTTCAGACTTTGCCAGGTCTTCTCGCTGTCCCAGAGAACAGCCAGGACCCGCCAATGTGCCAGCAGTTCAGCTCCTTGTTAATTGAGACTGGTAGTGCTGTCAGCTCCTAGCCTCATGTTGCTCTGTGTCTCGTGGGAGCCATGATCATTACAGCTTCTATGCTAAGTGTGAAGATAGAAGGGGATTGATTGATTCAGTGGCCCTGTTCACAGCACCTGACCTTCCTGCATCCTCACATGCAAGATGTAGGAGGTTAGGAGCAAGGAGAGAAAGAGCAGAAAGAAGCTCTCTGGCGTGCCTTTCCTCGTCAAAGCACTCACCCCACTGCGAAGCCTTCAAGACTTTGTCCAAAGCTGACTTATCTCCCAAAGCCCCATCTTCCGATGTTGCTGCACCGGAAGTTAGCGGGCAGAATTTGAAAGTAACATTTCTGTCTGTAGTGCAACCCGAACGGAGGGTGAGAGATTGAATCTCGGCTGCTTCCACACCCACGATGGGGGAGTTTGTTGGAAGACCTCTCCTCACACTCCTGGAAACCCGGGTCTCCACTGAGCCCTCCAATCCAAATGAAGAGCCAGGAACCTGGGCCCTGAACAAGGAAGGCACCTGCCTGTGATCTGGGACCTCATTTCCCAGGAAGCCATCCTGCTATCCAGATGGATGCAGGAACACAGACACACAGGGGTGGCAGGCTGGACCCTTCACAAACACCACTAGGTGGGGATGGTTCCCAGCAGCCCAGCATTGATTTTATTGATGGCCTTCTGAAAATCAGGCTTTAACTAATGGAAGAATGAGACTCTGGAATGAAGGCAGATCGACAGAGCCATTTTTAGAGTTTGATGGAGTGCACACTGGTGCCGTACTATAACTACCCAGGGCCAGGCTGCTCACTTCTAGGATGGGGGAGGGGGAACAGGTCGGGGCGGTCATGACTGCTTGGAAGGCAACGGATTGTAGCATGATAGGACTGGGTAGATAGCTCAGTTGAGAAAATATTTGTCTTATAAGCACATGGACCTGTGTTTGGCCCCTAGAACTCGTGTTTAAAAGCAAAATGCCTGCACAGTGGCACACACTTGAAATCTTGACTGAGAAGTCAGAGCCTGCAGTCCCCTGAGGCTAGCCAGCCAGCCTTCTTGGTATGTTCCACATCAGTGAGAGACCCTGTCTTAAGAGAGAGAGAGAGAGAGAGAGAGAGAGAGAGAGAGAGAGAGAGAGAGAGAGAGAGAGAGAGAGGAGGTGGATGAGGGCTGAAAAGCTAGCCTCACAACAAAATATCAAAATGGTGAATGGTGCCTGAGGAATGACATCTGAGGTTGTCCTCTAGCCTTCAAACATACACAAACACATGCACAAAGACACACACACACACACACACACACACACACACACACACACACACACACACGCAAATGCTTTGCACTGTGTATGCTACACAACACCCATGAATACTGCCTGATACACCTCTGTTCAGACTTGAAACCAGTGAATGTTAGGAACTTCGGTGTTTTTGCTGCTCTTATAAACATACTATGGCTTAATTACTGAAAACAAAGACTTCTAATATTTACCTTCTATCCTCCCTCGCATGTAATTATCAAATTAGTATATCTTTGAATGGGATTGTGTTAGACAACAAACACATCCTCCTCAAAAGCAAATTTGTGCTTTTTCCTTAATGGGTGATAAAATTACAAACATAACAAAGAATTTTTAATTACATTTCTTTATTTATTTTTATACATATTTTACATTCCTGTATAACATTTTTTCAAGCAAAAAGTGGTCATGATGGAAAAAGTTTAAGAATTAGACCAAGGGCTGGAGAGATGGCTCAGAGGTTAAGAGCACTGGCTGTTCTTCCAGAGGTCCTGAGTTCAATTCCCAGCAACCACATGGTGGCTCACAACCATCCCTTATGAGATCTGGTGCCCTCTTCTGGTGTGCAGATATACATGGAAACAGAATATTGTATACATAATAAATAAATAAAGTCTTTAAAAAAATTAGACCAATTGATAAATTGCTTGTTTGGAGTCATATAGACCTGAGTAGTGGCTCCAGGACCCATGTCAACAAGATTGTGTGTGGTGGCCTGCTCTGGCTCCAGGATCTGGCAGCGGCAGATCCTGGAGCCAGCTGCCTAGCCAGCCTAACCTACTTGGTGAGAAACCCTATCTCAAAACAAACAAAACAAAACACACACACAAAGGTGGATGGCACTTAGACCTGAGCACAGACACACAAACCCACTCTCTATGTTCATTTTGTTCATCTGTCTATGGGTGAGCACCTAAATTACCTTCCCGTGGCTCTTTCCTTCAAGGCATTTTTTTTCATACAAATAAGTGTAGGGTTTTTCTTCTGGTTCCCTTGGCTCTCTATCTAGGAGTGGACTTGTTGAGTGCGGTGGTGACCCTGGGTGTGACTTTTGAGAAACTGCCAATTGTTTGCACTTGAAATGAGAACCATTTGCGATGAAAGTGCCTAGCACTGCTGTGGGGATGATGGGAGTCCCTCGGAGAAGGAGATGGAAGCCACCTGGGCTCAGACTGGCCTCTGGTTATGCAGTTTATAGCTCTCCCTGGGGCTGACAGGGATCGGATGTATTTGTGATTCAAAGGCCTTTGCTCACTCCAGAGCTGGGTGGTTTGTCTGTCTGGGGTAAACTGTGCTAGAGCTTATAGTTTGCCACAGAGAAATCATTCTCCAGACTTCAGAAAGTCTGAAAGTTTAATTGGGAAGGCAGAAAGTGGAATGTTGCTAAGACCAGAGACAGACCAGAGCTACAGAACGGCTTAGATCAAGCTAGGCTTGGCCAGGACAGCAAGGGAGCAGGTGACAAGGTCACCTAGCTAGCTGGGAGTTGGTTTAGCATCTTTATTTAACTTTAAAAAAAAAAAATTAAGTATTTATGTGAGTGCTCTGTCTGCATATATGCCTGCATGCCACAAGAGGGCATCGGATCCCACTATAGATGGTTATGAGCCACCATGCACCTTGTGTTGCTAGGAATTGAACTCAGAACCCCTGAAAGAACAGTCAATGCTATTAATCACTGAGCCATCTCTCCTGCCCCTGTTTTCAAATCTTAAGGTCTGGGTTCAGATCTAAATTATTCTTCTTCTAACTAGAGCAGACTTTACCTTTCCTCAAATTGACTTTTTTTTTTTTTTAATAGGGGCATTATGGAGATTGTGTGAAATTATTTGGATAAAATAAATCCATAGAGATGAGCTGATTCTCATGGTATCAGAGGCTTACATGAAATGATTACAGGACCTGGCCTTTAGGCCCTGGGAACAAACCCTGGGGGCCCTGCTAAATTGGGACCGCTGGGCTCAATCATAGCTGGCTCCATGCACACTTGGATTACAAGTCTCTGGGTGCAATCCCACACATCCTTACAAAAAGGCCCTCTAACAAAAACCTTTCTGCCTCTTCTGGTTTCAGAAATCTACTTTAAATCATGAGGTTTTGGGTACTATTTGCATGTTGATTGCCCTAAAATTATCTTTGGGCCAGGGCAATGGGTTAGCAGGTAAAAGCAATTAAGACTGCCTAACCTAACCTAATGACTTAAATTAAATCCTAGAACCTGTGTTAAGAGTTAGAGTTGGCTGCATGCATCTGTAATCCCAGAACTTGGCTGTTGGGTGGGAAGTGTAGAGAGGAGAATCCCCCCATGCACCCCTCCCTGGCCCCTCCTCACCCCTGGAAGCTTGCCTTAAGTATGTAACACAGCAGCAGAAATAACAAGAGAGACTGCCTCAAATAAAGTGGAAGATGAGAACCAATCCCTAAAAACTGCCCTCTCTCTCTCTCTCTCTCTCTCTCTCTCTCTCTCTCTCTCTTTCTCTCTCTCTCTCTCTCTCTTTCTCTCTCTTTCTCTCTCTCTCTCTCTCTCTCACACACACACACACTTTTTTAAAAAAAATTAAAGTTACCTAATTTTCTTTCTACTGTTTCCTCTGTATCCATATCAAATGCTTCGTCTTTGGGGGTAAAGGGTCTGGTAGACAGGTTTTCCTAGTAGGTATGAAACTGTATGTCTAAGTAAAGGACTCTCTGTGCTTTAAAAATAACAATTAACAGAGCTAGAAACATGCCTAGGTGGTTAAGAACACTGGCTGCTCTTTCAGGGGACCTGGATTCAAGTCCCAGGTTACACATGGTGGCTCACAACCATTTGTAATTCCAGTTCCAGTGGATCTGATACCCTCTTCTGACCTTCATGGGCACTAGATATTTGTGTGGTATACAGACATACATGCAGGCAAAACACCCATACATGTACAATCTTTAAAGAAAAAAAAATACAAAAACAATTAGCAATGACAATACAACAGAAAACCTTGAGTTTCCAAGCAAAATTTTCTGAGGAGTCATTTAAAAATGAACACTTTTCTTGAAGGCTCACTTTTATTTACTATAAAGGGCTCACTCTTTAGGAAGACCTATGCAGTTGAAAGTAGAAGCAAGGGGCAAACACTCTAAGACCATAGCAGTGTAAAGATTACCTACCATTAATAGGACATTTAGAACACTGCAAGTTTTCTAAGTGTGAAAGTATTAAAGAACTTCCTCTTTCCCAGTGCTGGCTGGGGCTGGGGCTGGGGCTGGGGCTGGGGCTGGGGCAGACTCATCTTAGTTTCTCTTCATCCTTGCTGATGTAACTCAATGAGCCGACCTGCAAACACAGCCAGTGTCCCGATGAGACATACCAGCATAAAGACTCCAAGGAGAATGTGGTCCATCACCATAGCAACATACTTCCATTCCTCTGATGCCTGGGAGGGAAAAAGGCATAAGACAAGAATCCCTTAAGATGGGATTCTTAGCTCATAGCATCCCCTACTGACCTGACCTTCAATATGTAAATCTCCAAGCTTTAATTCTTGAGGCTGATATTATGATCTTTAGTTTTTGTGTAATTATTTTACACCAAAATGAGTTACTAAAGTGGCCTAGGGGTAGTCAACACAGCACATCTGAAGTCAGTAACCGTAGCTTGAAGCTAACTCATTGGTCATGTCACACCCACCTGCCACACTCATGCGTTTGATCATGTAAACCCAGTGGTGTGGACTCAGAGCCACAGTGCTTACATTATTGGACTCCTGGTCTGATTTCATGGTCTCTGCGATGTACTTAACGCCCTCGATGGCACTTTTCACCTCAGGGTGCTTGATCAGCGGAGAGTGGAAGCCTACGGGTGGAGGCCCTGGCTTCCCAGAAATGTCAGAGATATCTATGTCTTCTGTAAAAATCTTTTTCTCTTGTTTATCTCTGGATGGTCTTTTCATTGTGGAGAAAAACATAATGTTTGGGATCGTGTCGATAAAAACCTAACATAGAAAAGAAATCCATGGCATGAGACTTCTTGTTAACATTTCAAGAACCACTGTCTTTAAATTAGCAATGTGATCTTGGGCAAATCACTTAGCATCTTCAGGCCTCACTTGCTTGTCGTTAAAACCAAAGGACTGTACTAGAGGGCAAGGACAATACATCTCTGGGCTGGCTGTAGTCTACAGCTGTAATTCTGTAATGTGAGCAGTTTGCCACTGGAGGGAGCCTGTGTGCAACCACCAAGGCTGCATTACAAGACTTGCAGGCGACAGAAAGGTCCCGGCAATGTCTTAAATGTGATTAAAGACCAGTCCTGCAGCCTCAAGCACATAAACGTTTAGCCCCACAGAATAACTCGACAGTTTTCTTCTGTTTTTTTTGTTCCTGATGTTAAGTATACAGTGTCATCTAACAGGGAGAGTTAGTATCTGTCCTCCAGAAAGCCTACGTGGTAAGCCATTATTACTGACACTATTGCCCTACAGTTTATTGTCTACATGATGCTTATCTGCTTGATGTATTTGGCTCAGTGGTACAGTGCTTGCCAAGAACGTTTGGGGCTCTGAGTTCAACCCCCAGCATGATCACAAAATTAACTGATTAAAATAAAAAGACATATGTGAGGTATTAACACATTTTCAGTTCAATAACATAAATATTTGTGAGCATGCTTCTCACATCCAGACCCTCTTTTTTGTCTCTGCTCCTTGTTCTGGTCTCAACTGATGATTTTTACCAGTGAAAATAAGCATGCCTATTCACAAATTGGGAAGCACGCCGATAGAAATCTTAAGAATGTCCTTGCCTGGTGTGGTGGCACATGCCTTTTATTCCAGCACCTGGGAAGCAGAAATAGATGGATGTCTGCAAATTCAGGGCCAGCTTGGTCTACAGAGTGAGTTCCAGGACAGCCAGGACTACACAGAGTAAGCTTGTCTCAAAACAAACAAACAAACAAAACAAAACAAAAAAGAATGTCTAAGCAATAAGACAGGGATCCATTCATTTCTAATCAGAGACTCCATAAGCTCAGGTGGGCTTTATTCATTTCTTTTGTCTCCAGGAAGGCTACATATACTGACCCACAAAAACTGCTCCAGGTTCCCTAAGCCAGGTTTGCCTTTCAGTCCTAAGTATTCCAGGTGTTAGCTAGGACTTTGTTGGTTTCACTGAAGGGGAGACCTGTGAGTCTCCACACTTACCTTCCGCACCCACTCAGGCATGGTGTGGGTGCTGGGCGAACGGTGGTGTGTGTTGATGACAATGACGGTGATGATGATGGACGCAATGACAAACACCATGGTGAACAACATGTACTTCCCGATCAAAGGCACAGCGCTGGAGGTGGAAGGGATTAGCTCCACGATGACCAGAAGGAACACGGTGAGGGACAGCAAGACAGAGATACTCAGTGTCATCTTCTCCCCTAGAAAGACAAAAGGAGGAAATTAAACGCCCACCTGTTCCTGGAACCCCAGGGCTTCAGAAGGTGACTGTATTTGGATATGGGGCCATTAAGGAGACACTTAAAGCAAAAATGAGAGTGAGGGGATTACTGGTGTCACAGTAAGGGGGGCTTTGGACACAGACATGCACAGAGAAGACCATGGGAGGACATGGAGAAGGTATCTTTTGCTAGACCAGGAGATTGGCCTCAGAATAGACAAAGCCTGTTGGCTCCCTTCTCTCGATTTGAGCTTTCAGAGCTGTTTGAAGCACGCCGTCTGTGGCATTCCATCAAGGCAGACCTTGCACACTCATCTGCCGCCAAACCCGAGGTGAAGGAATGTGACCGGCATGTTCTCAAAGGGTAATTCTGGGGATTTCTTTCCTGTGGGACTGAAGTATCTTAACTCTACTGACAGTATCAAGTGGCCGGTGTTTCCATTATAGGTTGCCAAGCAGAGGATGGCGACTTCATTTCATGCCCTAGACTCCTCCTTTCTGTTGGAATTCAGGAAAACAAGAGAGATTCTGGGTTGACAAGCTAGACTCAGGGTGGAAGTTTGACTAAACCTCAGGACTGGTCTTTTTGTTATCCAGCAGATGGCTGGGCAGTCCAGAAATACATTTCTCTCAGTATGAAGCAAGCTGCAAGGCCGAACTGAAAAGAAGACAAAGTCTGCCATTGTGGAGCTGTCATCGGCATGCCCAGGGACTCCCGACCTCCTGCCTCCTCTGCCTCCTCTCCCTTTTATCTAGAAAGTTTGTTTTCTCATTCATTTCTTGGTTTGTTTTATTTTTCATAATAGGAATCCCCTTAAGACTCTGTCTTTTCCCTACAGGCTCTGAGTCTCAGGAGTCCTGGCTGGGCAGGCAGCAGGAAGGTCAGGTGGGCTGTAGAGAACCTTGGGCTGCTCTTGTTGGGGTCCCTGGAGTGGGCAGGCTCTCTCATATTGCCCTGCCTGCTGATATTGTAGACCTTTCCATAGCCTTCCAGATGGTAGATGTACAGTCAGCCTTCTGTATCTGCAGATTTTTGCAAGAATTCAATCAAACTCTAACTGAAAATATTCAAAAAATTAAATTGTATCTATGTTGAACATATGCCAACTTTTCTGCCCACTATTCCCCAGATAATACAGTATGATAACTATTTCTGTAGCCTTTAGTTTATCAAGAAATATACATATCAAAGGTTATGCAGAAGTTCCATGTGACTACAATGCCATTTTATATGAGGAACTTGAGCATCCTTGGATTTCAGGACCTGTGGGTACCCTAGAACTGGTCTCTTGTGAATACTGAGGAGTGACTAAAAGAAGAAGATTAAATAGTGGAATCCTCAATTCTACCCCCCAAAGAAGTTAGAATTATAAATATTAAAGTTATCAAGTTATTTACCATTTCTTATCAATGATACTATTTAGTTATGTAATAAGTCCTCATAACTACTTTGTTATATAGTCATAACTCAGCATTTATAGATGCTAATTAGCCTCTGTATTGCTCTAGAAGTGTTTTCTCTTCTTGCTTTCAGAAGTTTCATTTTGATTGGGAAGTTGGAAATATTTATTTACGCTTATTTGTTCAAAAAAATACGGGGGGGGGGAGGCAAGAGAGATGGTTCAGCAGTCAAGATCCCTGGCTGCTTCATTCCCAGCATCTACATTGCGGCTCACAACCATCTATAACTTTGGCCTCCACTAGCACCAGGCACATACGTGTAGTGTACAGACATACATGTAGGCAAAATACTCATGCACATAAAAATAAAATTAAAATAAGTAAGTAGGAATATGGGGGTATATGGAGCTGAAGAGATAGCTAAATGGTCAAGAGCACTTGCTGCTTTTCCAGAGAACCTGAGTTTGGCTCCCAGCTATTTGAGCTCCACTCAAATCATACAGTGACTCAGTAACTGTCCGTCTGCACCCTGTCCACAGCAATGGTGATTTGGGTCCTTGTGCCTCTGTTAGCACAGTTATTCCTGGCTATCCCTAAAATAACAGCATGAGCTAGCTCCCTAGCAGCTGTAGTCATGGCAACTGCACTCACCTGAGTCTGTGGGCAGGTAGAACACCAGGCTGGTTAAGAAGGAAAAGAGCAGACAGGGAATGATGACATTGACAATGAAGTAGAGGGGCAGGCGCTGCATGACGAAGTGGTAGGTGATGTCCAGATAGGGAGTGTTCGGGCAGCAGGAATAGAACACCCAGTGCTTCCAGCCCCTGGCTTCCTTGATCACCCACTCCCCACTCTCCATGAAGTTACTCAGATCCGGCTGGTCACTTTCCTGAGAAACAAAATAAGGTTTGCAGAGCCTTACTACAACACCCTGAGGAGGGGCAGTGATATGGTAACCATATCCCACTCAGAGGGTCGTATCCCCAAGAGGGATGCTGTCTGGGGTAATAGGTTTATCTCCTATAGCATTTGTTATATAATAAGTTAGGGTTACTCATTTTGGTTCTACACTCAAATCTCCAGGAAACTTTAAAACACTAATATCTGAGCCCCGCTGGACTCATTCATTAGAATTTTTGAGACAACACATAGCAAATGGAATTTGTACTCAATTCTCCCAGGCAGTGCATCAAGAACCTTGACATTCAATTGGAATTCATATAATAGATGTGTCTCTCATTGAGAGTGGTGCCTGGAGCCTGTGATTATTGGGAGGCTGACCTGGGTACCAGGGTGGCCCTATTCCTGAAACCAGCTTCACCTACCGGATTGATTGCCACCACAGAGCCATCATAGGTCCAGGTTCCCAGCTTCATACTGCAGTTCTGCTCATCAAAGGGAAAATGGGTGACAATGATCTCACAGTAACTTTTATAGATGGCTGGAGGCGTCCAGGTGATGTGGCCGGTGTAGTCCAGGAGCACCTTGGTGAATTTGACAATGGCGAAGTCTCCATCTGCACTACGGTTGGGATAAGAGAAGAAAATGGCTCCAATACTGCATTCTAATCTATGGCAGTGCTCCCCAAATTTCTCTTATAGTAAGATTAACTGGAGCAATGTCCAAAAAGCACACATTCCTAAGCACTAGCCAAGTGGGGTGGTTCCATCCTGTGGTTACAGCACTCCAGAGGCTGAGGCATGTGGATTAAGACACCTATTAGTCTGGGCTACATAGCAAGACCTACTCTATCAATCAGTCAACGAACCAAGGAAAGAAAAAAAAATAAACACAGATTCCTGAGCACTAAGCATGCCCCGAGTCAGACTATCAAAGGAAGAATGTGGGAATCTACAGGCTTCAAGGAGTAACAGGTGGCATGGGGCCATTGCCCCTCAGCTTTCCTTTGCAGTCCCCAGAGATACTGGTAATATGAGCCTCCATCTGTGTACTTTGGGAGTTGACTGGAGAACCTGGAAATTTTAAAATAAAACACTCCTAGCAGCTGAATACTGTGGGGGAGGCCTGATGCTCTTCTGAGGACTGTTTAGAACTTGATGGGCAGGTCACAACAGATGCCTCTGGCCAGCAGGGGCGGGGCCCCTGTAGCTGAGAGAGAAGGGCACCCAGCTCACCCTCCCCCCCCCAAAGCGTGTCCTTCAGCACCAGGCTGCCCAGGAGGCAATGTGAGTCTGCAGACCCGACTCGGCCACATAGCTGGTTCCCTTCTCAGAAGCTGGAAACCTATATCTTTAAAACCCAAAGCTTGCTTTTCGTCTAGTTCTAAGGATTCAATAGAAGGTCTCCACGCATTAGACAAATCCTCCCTCTACCAGTGAGCTGCATCACCAACTCTTTTTAGCCATGGAGGTCCCCTTTGTGAGGCTGGAGAGGACCAGAACTGTCGTGGGGTTCTCACTAAAGAGAAGACACCACGTCCACCAGCATCTCTATACAGAAAGGTACCGACAGCAATGGGGCATTTGGGTCAAGCTGGAATCCCAGCTATAGCTGGGCCGCCTGTGATAGATGCTGGGAGGGCCGCCAGAGGGCATCGTTCTCATCCACCGCCCTACCAGCCCCAGGAACATCTGCTGGGACGCCCAGCTCTCACAGCAGCGGTATGTGTGGGATCAGACTGCAAATCCTCTAGCTGACTGCGCATGCTCCTGCTCCTGCCTTGGAAGGACGCTCTTTGAAATGAATATTTCCTGACAAATGAAGGGCATATGATAATGAACGTGTCATTAAGCCAAGCGTCTTGAATCGCATTATAATTTCACAACATGCAGTCTGTCGCAGGGCCCGGTGGATGGCGACCTAGGCATCCGGGTATTGCTGCTGGGATGGCATTCAAGACGTGATGAATAAGACCCCTGGGAATTGAGACACATTTGGTGGCGGGGTGGGGGTGGGGCGAAGTATTTGATTCCAAGGAACTCAGAGATGGAAGTCCAGGTGACTCGGATGGTTGCCACACGTCCCACTGCTGCTCTCCGGGATTAATGTCCCCACCCACAGCCCTGATTCAATTTGGCTCCCATAATTGTTTCTATTCATAACAGGGGACGCCATATGGCACCCCTCGCCTGTCAACGTGGCTCTGATTTTAAGGGTTATTTAATGCAAACGGTGGGGAAACGCATGTGGCAATTCTTCGGAGGGGACACTTGGCCCACCCTTCATGGCTTTGCTTACTTGTTATAGAGAACAACGTCAGGCCGCCAGATCTTTTCTGAGGGGATGTGAATTTTTTTAACTCCGCCATAATCATCTGGATTCCATTTCAAGTTGCAATCTACCCATTGCTAGAAAGGGAGATATTTTCCTAATTAGAACGTGGAATCAACGTCTTATCTAGAGTGATCCAGAGTCCCGATGGGCCAGCAAGCTTTAGGGACACAATGTTCTGGGCTGATTTGTATTTTGGTGGAATTCACTCTTGCAAGTGCTAGCCCATACTTAGTTGTATCTTTACAGAGGAATTAAGTTAAATGAGGCCATTAGGGTAACTCCCAGTCCAACATCCTTATAAAAAGAGGAAATTTAAACACAAACACACATGATACACACACACACACACACACACACACACACACACACACACACACACACACACCAAATAGACAGAATGTTTAGTGAACATGACAACAGCTATCTACAAGTCTGGTAGAAAGTTCTGGAATAAATTCCCCCTCACAGCCCTCAGAAGGAAGCAACTCCAATGACACATTAACTTTGGAACATCTGGCCTCCAGATCCATGCAATGATAAATTCCTGTAGTTTGTATCCCTTGGCTGTAGCCTCCCTAGCAGATCACACAGAGAAGACTAAACATGAAAAGAGAACTCAAACAGAGTATCAGGATATGCCAGATATATGTGCTCCCACCCTCCCAAGGGACCTACTTTCAACATTTTGGTATTCAATCCTAGATTGATTCCATCAGGACCCAGGTTTGACTTTTGGTGGAAAAAAAAAAAAAGGCAACATAAGTGCAAATACCCAGTTGCATTACCTGTTTCAGACGAATGTTGGTTGTCACAATCTGATTAACTTCATCCTGAAAATAGAGACACTCCCTCTTTAGGGCATGTATAGGGAAGCCAAGGGGAAGAGGGTCCAGTATGAGGGTGGGTGACACATGTGGGTGTCACAGGGAGGCCCCTCCCACAACATTCATCTTACCACGTTGATGAGCTGGATCAGCTGTAGGCCCACGGTGACCTGCACAATCTCACGGTGGTCCTCCACTGGCCGTACCACACTGCTATAGTCTTTAAATAGCTCTGCCACCAGACGAGTCTCATGTTCAGAGCCCAGAACCAGGCCAGCTGGGCAGCAAATGGCACACACATTTCTTGTCAGATACCATTCCCCATCTTGCACACACTCTCACCCAGGTTAGAGGCATAGCCAGCTAATGAAGGGCACATGGAGCCCCTGTCAACGGCAGTCTGAGTCCCCTTCCAAACACAGTGTGGTCCTACCCAGAAACAGTTGGGTTGGACAACACATGTTCTCTCGAAAGGTGACCTTACTTAATGCAGCTCCTGGTGATATCGTGTTTGCCAGGAGACCACACAGGGAAAAAAAAAGAAAAAAACAAAAACAAAAACAAAAACAAAAAAACACACACAGAAAGGCTAGCACGGGTGTTTTAGCCTTGGGACATGGTATAAGACAACCTTGGACTGCCTAGCCTCCTATCTCAGGATGCCCTGAACAGATTAAAGTGGATGCTGGTTTACAACCTCTAGGCTGGCCACAGTGAACAAAAAGGAAAGTAGTAAGGTATTGGTGATGTTATGGAAAACTTGAAACCTCACACACTGTTGGTGAGAATATAATATGTTGAGTTCCTCTACAATTTAAAACTCAGAGTTACCATATATATGGTCCAGCGAGTTTACTCCTGGGTATACACCCAAAAGAATAACCGCATTATGAACAATACTCAGATGGTGGAAACAACTCAGTGTCATGAACAGAGAAATGGATGGATAAATTGTGGTGTATTCAAGAAGTGGAATATTATTGAATCATACAAAGGGAATGAAGCGAGGATACTGTTGCAACAGGGATACAACTCAGTAACATTAAGCTAGTGCAAAAAGTCAGATACCAAGAGTACATGCTGTATGGGACATCTGGAATGGTGAATCCACAGAGGAGGAAAGATGGCTTGGAGAACAGAGCCACTTAATGGGATGAGAGCGTGCTTTGGAGATGATGAAAGGGTTCTAGAACAAGGCAATGGTGATAATATCACTGTGTATTTTAAATGACCTGTGTATTTTAAATGCTTAAGATAGTCAAATTTAGGTAAGGTGGGTTTTACCTCATTTTCTACAAAACACTGCTGATAGCGCCATGTACCAATTAAAACAGAGAAAATAAATAAATAAACAAAACCCTGTGCTTTGATGAATTGGGTTAGGACTTCTACTCAGAACACAGTTCCCATCTTGGCTCTACAGGTTACCACTCCCAGGAGGCTGCTAAGGCAAGCTGACTGTTCTGATTTGACCTTCAGAAGTTGCGTGAACTTGCCCAAGTCACTCAGCTAGCTGAACCCTCACATTCCTTGTGGTTATCTCCTAATTTTGAGTGTGGTGTGATCTGGCTACAACCTCACAACTCTGTTTACCCAGGAGCAGACACACAATCCATTTACTCCGATTCATGTAACCAGACAGTCCCTCTCCGAAGGCTGCTGCTGAGGCCACCATAACTTCTCCATGGGCCAGGAAAACTTTAGATGTTGAATGAATGAGATGTGTTCCTGTGTGCAGTAGTGTTAATTCTCACCTAGAGCCTGGATCTTTGGGAAATGGCTGATGTAACCCTTCTGAATCATTATACTGTACTGATTCAGCTGGTGATTTCCCCCCAGCTTCGCAGATGAGAACTCTGAGGTTCAGTTGGTAGCTATACCCTCAGGTTCCCTCTTGTTAGAGGTGGGATTATAAACAGGCAGTTAATTTCTTCTCTAAAGGTAACATGTGATCTCCATCTGGATTTGAGGCTTTCAGTGTAGTTTAAACATCTTCCCTTGACCCTCATGGACCCTGACCTAGCCCACATCTCAGTTCTAGCTTCCAATGCTTTCTTAACCTCAAAACTTCCAAAGGTATCAAAGAGGCCCAACTAAACAGAACTTTCTCATAAAACTCCCCAAACTGTTGGCAAGTTGATGACCCTCAAGAGAGGGTGCTATGTAAGACACATTTTTTTTTTTTTTTTTTTTTTTTTTTTTGCACAGAAGGAACACACTAGAAAGCAATGGATCGAGAAGACGGTCGTCAGCATTATGTCCCAGGAAAGCTATGAGTCCAGCCTTATGTTTCATTAAGAAAGGAAAATTGGGTGCTGTGTAAACAGAACAGCAATTGTGGTGTGTTCAGCCAGCGCTGAGAGAGTGGCCCTGGCAGGAAAGAATGACTGATGCTAAGAAGACAAATTCAGTCACAAGTTCAAACTGTGCATTCTATATCATGTGTGCCTAATCGGTATTCTGTGGGTGAGATTGTGTGTATTTGCATATGTGTGTGGATATATGCAAGTACATATATGTTTACGTGCATGTGGAGGCCCGAGGACAACCTCAGATGTCATTTCTCAGGGATCCACCTCTGTTTGGAGACACAGTATCTCATTAGCCTAAAATTTACCATGTAGGCTAGGCTGGATGGCCCTAGAGCCTCAGGGACTTGTCTGCCTTCCTGTTCCCAGGGTTGGGATTACAGACATGAGCTACCATCTTGGCTTTTTAAATATGGCTTCTGGGGACTGAATTAAAGTCCTGTGTTTGTAAGGCCAGTACTTTACTTCCTGAGCCATCTCACCAGCTCAATTGTATTCATACCTAGGGAACCCCCCCCCAGTTTTGTAAAAAAGGAATTGTGAACTGCAGTGAGTCACTATGGGTGACTCTTACTCCAGTCTCATGCTGTTTGCTATCTGGCCACCTTCAGGTTGTTTTAGGCTTGTGCAAGGGACAAACCAAGTTTTCAAGTGATCACATTCCAGAATTTATGTCATGCCACTACCACAGGTCAGTTCATATCTTTTAATTTCAGTTTCCATACAATAAAAAATTTAGGTTGTTGGGCTGCATTTTATAATTCTAAATTTCATTCTTTTTTGTTGTTGTTGTTTCGAGACAGGGTTTCTCTGTGTAACAGCCCTGGGTATCCTGGAACTTGCTTTGTAGATCAGGCCGGCCTCCTATTCCTCCATGGGTCTGAGGCTCTGCGGTACTTGGCACGGCCATGCCCATGTCAGCAGGACACATTCACACAGGGCTTCACTCACCCAGGACTTCTTCTGCTTCCCACAGACTACACATGGGAACCAATTCAGGAAACTTAAGGTTTGATCGAAACACGCAACACAGACTTCTCTGAACAGCTACACATAAATTTGTTGTCCTGAAGCGTCTCACTTAGGAATTTTCACTGAGGAGGCTGAAGAGATGTTCAGAAGAGCACATGTTGCTCTTGCAGAGGACCTAAGTTCTGTTCCCAGTACCCACAGGATGGCCCCTAATATGTATAATTCCATTTCCAAGGGATCTGATGCCTCTTCTGATCTCTGGAGTCACCAGGCACACATGTGGTACACACACATGTGGGCAAAACATCCATACTCATAACATTAAAAAAATTCTTTTAATTTTTTTTAAAATGATTTTTCACTGAGAACAGTGTTTGCAAACACATGTGTACACATACTGAACCAGATTTGGTTGGATCAATTTCAAATTCCACACGATTTAATTGATCTGCGTTTAGATAGTTTCCTCTGACTTTGCTATTGAAAATAAAAATGTATATGCTTGCTCTTTGCTCTTGCCTGGAAGGCCTGCATTTATCAGAGCAATGTTAGAGCAGAGGCACTGCAGGCTGTTGGCTGCCTTGCTCTCAGCAAGATGATGTCACCAATAAACATTCATCGGAAGCAATCAACACGTATCTCCTGTTTCCCTCTGCCGGAAGTCTGGGGCACCGGATAACGTTTCAGCTGCTGTGATGTGACACATTCCAGAGAAGAGAGTAGGTCAAGGGCTGTGCAAAGTTTCCTAAGTCCAACTCTGACTAAAGCCTACATATTAGTAAGATCCTTAAAAAGTGAGGTGGGGTAAGAGGGCAACGGCTATGTATTTATATGGATTTTTAAAAAAGTCTCTGAAGTGGAAAAAAAAAAAAGACAAAACATTTTGTCTGTAGAGACAGCTTAAACCTACATTTTTCAACAGGGTTCCCTTCCTGACACCTGTAGCTGCCAATCAATCCTCTTCATTCTCAGACAGATGCTAGTGCCATCAAAGGCCCATGAATATTGTTATTTGTGACTATATGTTGTTAGTGAGTTCCAACTTTGCCACACATCATCTCATCTACAAAGTTTATACCCCAAACCGTTCGGTCAACTTACCAAAATAAATAAATACAATAACTAAAAAAAATAAGGCTTAAATAAGTTTATGATTTTGTATTGGGACACATTCTTAGGTATCTCTGACCACATTCAGCCCTGAGGATGTGTTGAACATGCCTGTTTGAACATGAAGGCAGTTCAGAATGTTCCCATGGTCTACCACTGGCCCAGACTGCACAAGTGATAGTAGGGTGTTTGAATGGCTAGGGTGTTGGCATGGCTGACTCTGGGGCCAGGCAATAATAGAGCAACCAGGATATCTTGCATGTGGCCTTTGACTAATCAGCTCCCACTTTAACTGGGTAAACAAACTAAAAATCTATACTCAGGAGTCTGTTCAAGCTGACGTCAAGAAATGACTGTGGCTCGAGTGGCTGCTCATCCAGTGATCCCATCAAAGAAACAAGACTGAGATGTGGGGTGGGGAGGGAGTAGGGAGTGGTAGCCCTGCAGACTCAAAGGAGAGCCCCCTCCCCAGCGGCACTTACCGGAGCAGAGGCCTAGCAGCAGCAGGAAAGTTGGGAGCTCCATGGGCTGTGGGCACTGGTGTGGCCTCCAGCAGTCAGCTGCCTGTCCTACTGCCTGGCACTGTGGCTGGAACTTGGCTGCTAGCGTTGGAAGCCAGCTGACTCTGCAGCTATTGTCTTACACCACCTGTGTGCATGCATGACAGCTGAGCCACCCACAGCCCCAAAGCCCAGAGAGCTACTGGGGCCTTCTGCGGCTACAGTCATGCCTCGTTTTAAATGATCCCTATAGTCATGCTGAGTGTGGGCTACATGAAAGTTTACATAGATCAAGAGTCAGGGACTTATTGTTTTATTTTGTGCTGAAGATCAAACCCTGCCCCTCACACATGTTAGCTAAATATGGGCTAAATAAAAATAGCTTTAAAAGCTCCCCCAGTGAACTATACCCCCAGCCTTACATATGAGGTTTTGAAATTACATGTGTTTGTTTGTTTATGTGAGGGTAGTGGTGGGTAGCCATGGCGCCTGTGTAGGCCAGATAACAATTTTCAGAAGTTGGTTTTCCTGCTATGTGGGGTCCTGGGGATCAAACTCAGGTCATCAGGCATGGTGGCAAGCACCTTTACCTGCTGAGCCATCTCACTGACCCATGAGTCAGTTATTAACGGAAAATCTTGAGCATGAATCAGTGGAGGCCATGGGTTTGAGTAGACACCAGTTTGTGTCACAGCCCTTAACAGGTCCACATTCCCCAAACACAAATGTAATTCCCTGTCACGGCCAGGCAGAACAGGCCTTTCTCTTCTGTGTCTGCAGGAGTTTGGAGAGAGTGGTTGGTGCTGAATTAGCTGCTGGAGAAGTCCATATATGATCGTATACAGTCCCGAGTAACTACCCCTTGCTCATTTCTGTGTCAGGCAGAACTAGTCCATCCAGAGCTATTAGCTGGGCCCACTGCAGCCTGCTCTGTCCTATTACAAAGGAACACTTAGTGGGAACAGGGCCCGCCCCAGTGGAGTTTGTTCCAGATTCCTGCTTCCTGCTGTCCCTTCTCAGCCTACTCCCTCTCTGGGACGCAAAGAGCAGAATAGTTCAGCTTTTCAAGCCCTTTGTTTAAAAGAGCCCTAAAAACAAGATTTGCTCAACAATGAGCAGCTCGAGATTGTTCACACTCTCAAGCCTTTTTTTTTTTTAAACCAAACCTGGCTTCTTTGTAGGGTTGGAGTGGGTTCCAGCAGAAAGCAGTAGTTTGAGGATACCCTGCCTGCTCCCAGCACCACCCCCCCCCCAGTTCCTCCAGGGGCTGAGTCTTGAGCAAAGTCTCTCATCTTGAGCCTGAGGACAGCATCCAGTCAAATCATCCCATTCCACACGGTCCAAACAAATAGAGAAGGGGCATTCGGGACACAGAGAGCCGCAAGCCTACTTTATGTTTTCCTGTTTGAATGATAGGATCAGTTTTCTCCCTTCGTGACCCAGTGACTGCCTAGTCCCTCCAGTTCCTTTCATCCCACAGGAAGCCAGTGACAGTTCTAGTGAGTCAACCCTGAGCAGAGGCCCCCTGTGTTTTCACCATCTTCCTCCTAGAGCCACAGGCTCAGTAGACACTTTGCTCATCCAGTAATTGAGGACAACACTTTTATTCAATCATTTTCTAGTACCTAGCATGGGTACTACTTTTTAGTCTCCAATATCAGCTTTCTTGCCTTCCTCTGCAATGCTATTTATTTTAGAGTTAATCTTTATTTTTAATTGTTTTTCCTTAAACAGCGCTTTTTAGATTTATTTATTCTCTGCATGTGAGCGTTTAGATTGTCTGTATGTCTATGTACCACATGTGAGCTTGGTGCCTGCAGGGGTCAGAAGGCATTGGATCCCCTGGAACTGGAGTCATGGATGTTCGTGAGCCACATATGGGTACAGGGACCAGAACCTGTGTCCTCTGCAGGAACAAGGACTCCTTTGGTTTCTCCCCCCCCCCTTCTTTCTTGGGTTTTCACGACAGGGTTTCTCTGTAGCTTTTGAGTCTGTCCTGGAACTCGCTCTGTAGACCAGTCTTGCCTCGAACTCACAAAGATCCGCCTGCCTCCGTTTCCCCAGTGCTGGGATTAAAGGCGTGTGCCACCACTGCCTGGCTAAGAACTAATACTCTTGACTGCTGAGTCATCTCTACAATCTCTAGAGTTTATTTTTAACCACATGGTCCCAATGCAAAGGATCAAATTGTACATTAATCGTTCCTTGTTACTGAACAAATAAGCCCCAGAATTTTTATAACTGCATACAATAAGTATTTTGTTTTCACTCATGAAATTCTGAGTGGAGAGAAGGTAGTGGGGTGCCCACCTCCACACAGTCACTCAAGGATTCAGGATGTTCCAAGCAAAGCCAAGGCTGCCTTGGGGTGGCATCCATCTCCCCAGAGACTAGAAGGGTAAGACATCTCTGTTGGGCAGTCTGTGGGCACAGGAGAATCTCTCTGGGACTAACTGGCTTTAATTAGCAAGTTGGCACAAGGAAGAGGTGAGTGTAGGCAAAAAGAAGTCTGGAACTTTTTGCTTTGAATTCCAAAGAGTAAAGGATAACATGTTAAGAGGGTTTTGGGCTATAACTGCCCTTTTAGACTTCTCATTAAAGAAGGTGAGGGATGGGGTGGGTAGCTCATAGTAGAGAGCTTGCCTGGCAAGCACTGGCTTCCATCTCCGGCACTGAATGAATGAGTGAGTGAATGAATGAATGAGGCCAATGAAACAGCTCAGCTCAGATCCACATGGAGGAAAGAGAACACTGACTTCTGCAAATTGTCTTCAGACCTTCATATGTGTGCTGTGACATGAGTTGGTACACACACACACACACACACACACACACACACACACACACAGTAAAATAAACATTTTAAAGATAAAAGCTTAGTGATAATATGAACAAAGGAGTCAAGACTATGATGGGGAAATCCTCTCCACAGAATCAGCAGACCTGAGCTAGTGAGAGATCACTGACTCATGTCTGACAAAGTTGGAACCAGCATATGACCGAATTAGACTCCCTTAATATAGGTGACAATGGTTTGACTGGGACAATATATGAGGCCACTGGCAGTGGGTCCAAGATCTAACACTAATGCACAAACTGACTTAGTGGAGCCCATTCTATATGGAGAGATACCTTGTTCAGCCTAGACACAGGGGTGTGGATTGTGGGGGGAATCTTGGTCCAGCCTCAATGAGATGATGGGACAGGCTTAGTAGACTTCCTAGGGGAGGCCTTACCCTCTCTGAGGAGCAGATGGGTGGTGGGAAGGAGCGGAAGGAGCAGGAGGAGGGGAGGGAGGGGGAACTGGGATTGGAATGTAGAAAATAAATTAATATAAAAGAAAAAAGCCTTAAAAATAAAGGAAACAAACAATTTAAATGAATAAAGCCATGATTGGATAAGGTCAAAGGAATGAGTGTAGGTTGAGAAGAAAATAAACCTTCAAGGCTTAGGAGGAAGTGAGGATGTAGCAAGGAAGCCTGGGAATGAGGAAGCCAGAGGAAGGAAGAAAATGAGGCCCAGGTCTGTTCTGGGTACCTGAAGGAGGACCTGAGCTGGGAGGAGGAAGAGTCCTCTGTGGCTGTGTTAACACTGCTGCTGGAGACAGTTCGACCTGAGTATGGAACTTAGCACTATGGAGGCCACTGGTCACTTTGACATGCACAAAATCCTCCCCAGGGTGGATTTAAGAGGGACAAAATTAGAGGGACACCTCTGCAAAGGGTGACAAAGAGATGAGGTGAGAACCAGTAGCAGCTATAGAGCAAAAGCTTTGGCGGGGGAGGGAGGTGGGGGCGTGGTGTGCCCTTTTTTTTCCCCAAGGGAAGAAATCACAAAATATGTGTGTGAAGATCACAGTGATCCAGAACGGTGACAATGTAGCTAGGAGCAGAAGAAAAGGGACATTAAAATGTTTCAGAAGTGAGATTTATTCTTTTTTTTTTTTTTAGCATTTCATAACACTTTATTAAGAAGAAACCTATGTCAGTACTTCTATGTAAACAATGATGACAATGAATCAAGGGAAACATATCAGGGATCATATGTAGACAGTAACTTACATTATCCTTTATATAATCAATGTGTAAAATTTAAGCAGAATTTAATTCTCTTTAAGCAAACATTTTTGCATATACCGCCTTCTCTTTATCTTTCTGTGCCTTTATCATTTGTTTCACTTTAAGCAATTCTGCCTGGATAGCTTTATCTCCTGGGGCTATCTCCTGCGCTTTCTTAAGATCAGCCAGTGCTTGATCATATTCTTTTAATCCTTGCCATCCTTGTGCTTTTCGGCATAGTGCTTTAGTATTTGATGGTTCCATTTCAAGAGCCTCCAAACAACTGTCAATTGCTCCCTGCCAATTTGACATCTTCAATTTACAAGCACCAATATTCAGTACACAGCTTAAGGCTATAGGTTGCAGTCTAGATGTATCTGCTTTCTCAATAACAGCCTTTGAACTATCCACATATCTTAAAACCTTTGCATATTTTTTAATAGCCATCTCCCAGTTCTGAGATTTGAAAAAAGTATTTCCAGTGTTTTTTAAGTCTTCAGTTATTAATAAAATTTTATCTACATCTTTTAAATCTATATCAGCATCCTCAGGGAAATCTGGATGACTGTCACCAGAGCCATCTTTGGGGAATATTCCCCAGTCATCCCCTTCTTTCAATTCTCCACATTCTGCAATGACACACAGTTTGGCAGGTTTTTCACCATTCACTTCTGACATTTTCAAGCATCCTTGCTACACCTAGTCCTTTAATTACTTGACCAAATACCACATATTTCCCATCCAAATGAGGAGTTGGAACTGTTGTGATAAAGAACTGAGAACCATTTGTATTGGGATCTGCATTTGCCATGCTCAGCAAACCCTCCCGATCATGCTTATAATGAAAATTTTCATCTTCAAATTTTTCACCATAAATACTTTCTCCACCTGTCCCATTCTGATTTGAGAAGTCTCCACCCTGAATCATAAACTTCTTAATAATTCGGTGAAAAGGACATCCTTTAAAATGGAGCGGTTTCCCAGTTGTGGGTCCAGTGCCTTTTTCTCCTGTACACAACGCACGAAAATTTTCTGCAGTTTTGGGAACAATATCTGCAAACAATTCTAAAACAATTCTGCCAACTCGCTCCCCGCCGATGTCCACGTCAAAGAAGACCCGAGGGTTCTTGGGGTTGGAGGGCCTGGCTGTCGGGGATGGGTGCGACATCTTCACTGCAAGCGACGAGAAGAGAGACTCGGGCACCACGTGCGTGAGTGGGGGCGAGATTTATTCTTATTACTTGCAAAATTAACAATAAAATCTCATCCTGCTCAAACACTGGAGCTCTACTCTTTCATGTCTAGTGGTTTTAGAATATTCTTTTTAATACACCGTAATTTACCTAAGCAGCTCTTTATCCTTGGACACTTGGGCAGCTTTTTTTTTTTTTACATTTCTGTGTGCATTAGTGTTGAGACAAAATCATGCAGTGAGGGTTGCTTAGGACACACTCCCCAAAGTAGAAGTACTTAAGAGACTTCCATGCATATCAAATCGTTTGAACCTCTAGCTAGGACCATGGGCCACTTAGGCGACTCTTACTGGGCCCATCCCTCTGACTACCACATTGCCCTGTGATGGTGGCCAGTGGTTGACCAGCATCTGCAAAGTGAGACAGTGAAGATGGGGTCTCTTTGCTCACTGCTGTAGCCTCAGCCTGTTGATGGGAACTCGGTCATTGTTGTAAGGAGTAAATGGAGGCAAATTCAAGAGTAGAGAGGCAGAGTGTGGTAGTGGAGCCTAGAATTCTATCACTGCAGAAGCTGAGGCAGGGGAATTACTGGTTCCAGGTCAGCCCAGGGTATCCTCAGACCTGTGTCAAAATAATCATAAAAGACTAGGATAGACTGCACCACATGCTTTTATTTGAGGATAAAATTTGAAAGTGACTATCAAAGAACTCAAGAAGCCAGTCCCCCAAACACCAAATGATTCAATTAAAAAGTGGGGTACAGAACTAAATAGAGAATTCTCAATTGAGCAATCTAAAATGGCTGAAAGACACTTTAGAAAGTGCTCAAAATCCTTAGCCTTCAGGGAAACAGCAAATCAAAACAACTCTGAAATACCATCTCACTCCTGTCAGAATGGCCAAAATCAAAAACACCAATGACAGTTTATGCTGGAAAGGATGTGGAGAAAGGGGAACACTCCTCCACTGCTGGTGGGAGTGCCAACTTGTACAGCCACTTGGAAATCAGAATGGAGATTCCTCAGGAAAATGGGAATGAATCTACCACAAGATCCAGCAATTCCACTCTTAGGCATATACCCAAAAGAAGCACATTCATATAACAAGGACATCTGTTCAACCATGTTCATAGCAGCATTATTTGTAATAGCCAGAAACTGGAAGCAGCCTAGATGCCCCTCAACCAAAGAATGGATAGAGAAAATGTGGTACATTTACACAATGTAGTACTACTCAGCAGAAAAAAAACAATGGAATCTTGAAATTTGCAGGAAAATGTATGGCACTAGAAGAAACCATTCTGAGTGAGATAACCGAGTCACAAAAAGACAAACATGGTATGTACTCACTCATATATGAGTTTTAGACATGAAGCAGGGGATTGCCAGCCTAGAATCCTACCGGCAGAGAGTCTGGGAAACAGGAGGACCTTAAGAGAAACATGCATGGTACCGGGAGAAGGGAAATCTTACAGGATCTCCTGAGCAAACTGGGAGCATGGGGGGAGGGGAGAGGGAGATGGGAGTAAGAGAGGGGAAGAAGAGGAGGGGAGAGGAGGACATGGGGGAGCAGGAAGGTTGAGTCAGGGGAAGGACAGAGGAGAGCAAGATAAGAGATGTCATAATAGAGGGATCCATTATAGGTTTAAAGAGAAATCTGGCACTAGGGAGATTTCCAGAGATCTACAAGGATGACACCAACTAAGAGTCTAAGCAATAGTGGAGAGGCTACCTTAAGTGCCCTTCCTCGATAATGAGATTGATGACTACCTTATATGCCACTCTAGAGCCTTCATCCAGTGGTTGATGGAAGCAGAAGCAGAGATTTACAGCTAAACACTGAGCTGAGCTCCTGGAACCCAGTTGCAGGGAGGGAGGAATGATGAGCAAAGGAGTGAAGACCAGGCTGGAGAAACCCACAGAAACAGCTGACCTGAACATGGGGGAGATCCCAGACTGATGGCTGAGAGGCTAGCATGGGACTGATCCAGACCCCTTGAACATGGGTGTCAGTGAGGAGGCCTTGGCAATCTATGGGGCCTCGGTAGTAGACCAGTATTTATCCCTGGCACACAAATGGGCTTTGGGAGCCCATTCCACATGGAGGGATGCTCTCTCAGTCTGGACACATGGAGGAGGGCCTAGACCCTACCTGGGATGATATGACAGACTTTGGAGATCCCCCATGGAGGGCCTCACCCTCCCTGGGGAGCAGAGGGGTGATGGGGTGAGGGCTTGCGGGGGTTGGTAAGGACAGGGGAGGAGGGGGGGAGAGGGAGCTGGGAATGATATGTGAAACAAGCTTGTGACATATATATATATATATATATATATATATATATATAATATATATGAATTTGGAAGTGACTATCAATCTATTAATAACTCCAATGCCATTCCGGGTCCCTCCATAGTGTTTATGACTGATTAATGAATGAATGAATGAATGAAAGGTAACATATTTATAAAAAGCACACCAAACAAAACAACATTAAATAAGTAAAAAAGCACACTCATTTTCATGTTTTGATGCATGGATTTCTGTGGATCCTTCGCTTCTGTCCCCATTCACATTTTAGAGAGCTTATTCTTTAGTAATTTCATGCATGTATACAATGTATTTAGATTATATCTACTCCCAATCTCCATCCCCAATTTTTCCTGTATCCTTTCTTCTCCCAGATTCACACCCTATTCTTTTAAACAAAATTACAACCCATTGAATCCAGCTAGTGCTGCCTGTACCCAACTCACATTTCAATTTAATTTTACTGAGACGAGGTCCCTGACAAGCCTGGAACTAGCTCAGTAGACAAGGCTGTCCTTGGACACACCTAGTTCCGGGATTAAAGGCTTGTGCCACAACACTGTGCAGATTGCTGCGCAGCAGTCCGGCGGCCAGCAGGTGGCAACAAACCGTCATTAAAGTGATGGTAGACCATCAGCCCTCTCTGAAAGGGCTGGTTCTCCGGCCTCCCATGCCGCCTGCTGTCCCCAGGTACCCACCCCTGCAAACACCAAGCCAGTCCGTCTGGAAGTCCTGGGACTCCCGCAGCTCAGTGCATTCCCAGGAAGCGACGGCGAGTTCGGCGAGTTCCCCTCGGAAGAGTCTCAGTTGGAGATCCCCTCAGCTCCTGCCGTTGCTCAGCATGAAGTCCAGAGGAACGAACAGGGGCCCGGAGAGCTAACTGGATGCGATGAACTTGACAGATTTTGTCCAGTTTACACCGAGTGACCTGCCTCTGTCAGGGCCGTGGTCTGTCAGAAATGCTCAGGCTCTAAATTCTATTTTGTTGTTATTGTTGTTTTGAAGTTTTGTCAGACAGGGTCTCTCTATATACCCTAAGCTGACCTCACACTTGTGTTTCCCCTGCCTCATCCGCCCAAGTGTTTTATTTACACGCGTCTGTTATCAGACTCATCCTCACCCCCAAACACCCAGACACGCTCTGAACCCTGCACTTTGGGCTGATAGTTTTGTGATAAAATGGGTCACATGATGTTTCCTATGAGACACAAACCAGACTTCCCAACTCAACCGCGACTTCCCAGTCTTGGAGAGGTTCCTAACAGTAGGCCTGCATGGCTGTCCTGTCCAGTTCTAATCTCTACTGGGTAGGGCAACATCAGTAAGCCAGGCAGAGTCCTGCTGTCTCCCTCATTCTCAAAGCAGTTCAGCAGGCTGCTGAGATCATTCAAGCTGCAAGTTGCAGACTAACCAGAATTTGATGTTTCTTTGTGTGTATACGTGTTCGTGTGGGTGGTGTGTGTGATCACACGTATGTGTACATGCAGATGCACACGTGAGTTTGAAGGGCAGTTAGAGGCCAACTTTCTCAATCACTCTTCACCTTCTCCTTTCCCCTGGCTGTTCTGGAACTCATTATGTAGATCAGGCTGGCCTGGAACTCACTCACTCTGTAAACCAGGCTGGCCTTGAGATCACCTGCGTCTGCCTCTTGGGTGCTGACATTAAAGGTGTGCACCCCCTTATTTCTGGAGATAGGGTCTTTCACTGAACCTAGAGCTCATGGATTAAGCTAGCTTGGCTGGTCAGCAAACTGCATGGACTGGTCCCTACCTCTCCAGCTCTGGGGTTACAAACACAGGGCACCACGCCTGGCTCCTTACATGGGTGCCTAGGATCTGAATTCAGGTCCTCGTTCTTGTGTGGCAAGCACTTTGTTGACTGAACAATCTCCCCAGCTCCAGAATCAATGTTTTTGATGCCAGTGATGATCAGTAAGCCACTACACTCAGGGTTCAAATTGCACCACAACCAATCCCCTTCTAAGACAAGAGCAAGCCATAGTGGTTCAAAGGTGATTCTTCTTGCTTCCCATCCTTAGTATTATATATACAATTTCACTTTGATTTTGCACAAATAACTGCTTGGTGCAGGCAATTTTTTATGTCAATTTGCCACAGGTAGAATCATTTTGGAAGAGGGAACCTCAATTGAGAAAATGTCCCAACTTGATTGACCCATGGGCAAGCCTGTGGTGCATTTTCTTGATTTACAATCTCGAGGACCCAGCTCATTGTGGGTGGTGTCACCTGGGGACTGGTAATAGAGCAAGCCATGAGGAGGAAGCCAGCAAGTAGCACCCCTTCATGGCCTCTGCTTGACTTCCTGCCTTGGCTTCTTTATCTACAGAACTCCCTTTGATAATGCACTGTGATCAGAACTCTAAGCTGAAACCCAAGTTGCTTTGGGTCATGGTATTTTATCACAGCAATAGAAACCCTAACTAAGACAACAGTGAACAGGAATTACAGCTGGGCAGAGCCTCTTGGATGATGCAGGAAATGCTTTGGTGGAAAGGACTGTCCTGCCTTGCTCTTCACAATCCCCAGATCAGGAACAAACCAAAAAAGGGAGTCTCCTGTGAAAACTGAATGCACCCTGCCTCTCAGAGTCCACTATGAACTATACTCTTTGTTATGAGGGTGTCAGTAACAGCAGGCTGCAAAAACCGCTGGTACCTGGGTGGCTGTGTTGAATGGCAGAGAATAGGGGCGGGTTCACTAGCTCAGGGAAGAACCTGAGTGAGAAGCAGAGGCTGGGCAAGCAGGGAGGGAGGAAGAGCTGGACCGACTGACCCAGAAGCATGGGTATTCCTTTTAAGGAACATTGCTAGATATCTGAAATACACTCCTACTTTTGGCATTTTCTCAAGAAAGATAAAAGATTTGTTTTTTATTCTTTTTTTCGGGGGGGGGGGGAGGACTGGAGCAATGCAAAGACTGGACCACATAGAATCCTGGATTTGTGTTAGTTACATAAGCAAACTTTAGTCTTTGCTGTGATTTAGAAAAGTCAAAATCATGAACATTTCACCCTCCATTTGTCAGCTGCCTGAGTTTCTATTCTGAGAGGTGTGAAATGTTAAACATTGTTATTCACTTGTGTTCCTCAAATAACTTTTAATTAGTTTCAATTTGGACTAAGAATATCCTACTGTTGACACACTGACAAAAACTATCAAAAATAAAATTAATGAAGAATTCTTAAAAACTTTACATTAGTAGTACAGTATTTTATATCTACCTCACCAGGAACAGATAATTTAATTATTTTTTAAAATTTTGGTTATTTTAGAGAGTTTTCTGACAGAAAGAATTACATAGGTAAAGAAGTCACCTAAATGTTATTTTTCAACCTGGGTGTATTTTTTCACAATGAGATTTTCTTGTAATCTTGCAGTGAAATTAATTACATTAATGCAAGAAACACAATGAATCTTCAATTGTGACTATCATTAGCCTTTGGAAATGTGTCTAGCTGGATGATCACTGTTTTCTTTATGCACTGGAGTGACGATCAAAGCCTCCTAAAATATTGCCAAAGATGAATGCTTACCATGCTCCCAGAACATATAAAGTAGACACTGCAACACATGTAAAATCAGCGCTAGAGTGTCAATGGAATCCCTTTTTCTCCTCCTTCTGTCTTCTCAGACAACAGAGCTGACTGTCTCCTCATCATCTATGCAGAGTTCTAACACCTGCAAATCCTTTGGCTAAAAGATGGACAACTATCAAAGAGCTGGTCCTTAGGGGACAACCCCAGGCCTGAATCCCTTTGAGCAACAGTCTGGAAGAGATCAAAGCAGGGCTTCTGATACAGACTGGGCATGTTTTGGGGGGGACTCTGCACATGAACATGATCTAAGCTTGTCCTACATTGGCAGAATGATAAATGCATGGACACTTTCTTTAGAGAAGGCCAGAGTACACTTGACAGGTATTTACAGTCTCACAGTCATGGGCTTTCTGAAGTCTGTGTGACTTGTCTTGGGAGTAAATCAATAACAGGGAGGATGGGCTTGTGTGTGAACATACAATGGGTGGAGTTATTAGGGCTCTCTGGGTGTGTGTGGGGGGAGGGGAGGATAGTACATGCTTAATTGATAGTGTATGTCCTTTCTTCTTCTTACAGAGGCCTTGCTATAAACTAGAATGCAGGAGACAGCTCCACAAGTATCTAACTAGACTTTTCAAGGCCAAGTTTCCTCAAAGCACTGTTTTCATTTGTTATATTAATTTTAAGTACATTGACTTCATTAACCTCTTGCATGACCCATAACCAGTGCTATTTATATCATCACCCTCTATGGGTCCCTTCTGTGTGCTGGACTTTGTGACAGTTCAGGTCACACTGGCAATTCTCAGCATGGTAGTAGTGGGGGCATCTGGAGCCTCTGGATAAACACACTAGTCTGCTGGGAGCACTGATGATTATTGTTGAAGACGTGGAGAAAAAAATTAATTTAACCATTTGTTTAATGTGCTGCCAATTCTTTATTTAATTTTCCATGAAGCAAACAAAATTATGCATTAGCTATGTTATGACTACAAGCCAAATGTTGATTAATACTTATAGTGATAGAATAACAGTGTGTAAACCAAGAACTATGTCTGCTTACTGCTAGACTTCCAGCCAGAAAACAACTGGTGATGCAGAGAAAACCATCCCAAGAGGCTTTTTCTTCAGGGAGGAGGGACACAGCCCTACCTGCCCGCCAGATGATGTAGCCTGTGCTCAATCCCCCAAAGAGGAGGAAGAGGAAGGGGAAGACAGAGGAAGTAAATGAGCTATCCTGTAGAATGGGAGAGAGGGCTTCTCAGAAGGCTAGTGTTCTGCTAGACTTGGGGGAAAGTCCATGTTTTCCCAAATGTCCAGTCTCCTAGACAAACTCTACACCATGTCTTATCTCCTCCACTCCATCTGCAAAATGTCAGTGTAAATGGTTTCATTAGAAATTGTCGTTTTCTCCCACTCCTTTATCCAAGACAAGCCCTTACTCTCAGAGAACAGTTGATGGATTCCAACGACCCTTTTAGCCTCAGGACAGGGTCTCCTATAGCCTAGGCTCCAACTTGTTATGTAGCTTGAGGATGTATGTCCTTGAACTCCTGATCCTCCTGCCATCTCTTGCCCTCCAGAATGTTTAAGGTCTGGGCATGTATTAATAGCTCAGTGGTAGAGTATTTTTGTGCAAGACCCTAAATTCAGTCCTCAGAGGAAGGGGGGTTGAGAGGAAGAGGGGAAAGAGAGTGTGCACAGGCTTCCTCACTTGCAGAAAAAGCCTCTTCATATGGCTTTCTCTTCCTTACCAGTTGTTCTCTGGCTGGAAGTCTGATAGCCAAGCAGACATAGTTCTTGGTTTGCACATTGTTATTCTATCACTATGAGCACCGATCAACCTTGGGGTAACTAGCCACCGCCAAGCAAACTCCATTGTAAAGTTTCCTTTGGGTGCTAAGGAAAGAGGACACCTACTCTAGATGATGGAGCTCCACCCAGCACAAGGACTTTCTGCCCGCTGTGTCTGGACTTGTCTTCACTCCTCCTATAAAAGCTGTCCACACCCTTAAACCCCTTAGATAGAGACTGAGATGGGAGGGTTCTCCTCTGTCCTCTGAGGTAGAGATTTGAGATAGGGGGGTCTCCTCTGTTCCCTGAGGTAGAGACTTGAGATGGGGGGTCTCCTCTGTTCCCTGAGGTAGAGACTTGAGATGGGGGGTCTCCTCTGTCCCCTGAGGTAGAGACTTGAGATGGGGGGTCTCCTCTGTCCCCTGAGTTAGAGACTTGAGATGGGGGTCTTCCCTGCTCCCTCCACCAGATTGGCAGCAGAATAGCAAGCAGCACAGACCTCAGATTTTGCTAACAGAATGGTTGTGCTATTTTGTGCAGACTGGCCCTTTTCTCTGTTTTCCTCTAAAATTGCTTTTAGAAGTAGTTAATCTCGTTTTGATAAAATTCAATTCCATATTGCTTGCTTTGCATTTCAAGAAAAGTAAAGGCAGCTTTGGCTGGTGCCGGGGGCTCTGTTCCCAGAGCAGTAGACAGCTTCCAGGGAACTCCATAGCTTGGTGAGAGGGCCTTTCATAGCCTAGGCTGGCTTCTAACTTGCTATGCAGCTGAGGATGTCCTTGAACTACTGATCTTCCAACTTATGGGGATTACCTTCCAAGCTTCATGGCAGTGACTCTTAAAACATTGCACAGTGGGCCAGCATGATGGATCAGCTAATAAAGATACCTGCTGCCACGTGAGTTCCATCCCAGAGCCCCACATGGTGGAAAGAGAAAACAGCTTTCACAAGTTGTCCTCTGACTGCTACACACATCCATTGGCATGTGCACACACACTTGGGGGTGCACACATTAAATAAATGCAATAAAAAATTTTAAAAAAGAAAACAAAGAGAAAAACCAGCACACAGGGCCCCTGCCTCAGCCTCTTTCTCAGGATATTGGGAGCCTAGACAGACATGAGGGACATTAGTGCCAGAGGAGTCACAAATGGGAGATTTGGCTGTGATAGTCTTTGCTTCCAGCCAGACTGATTCCAGACCTAACAGGATTTAATTCTGCAAGAAGGATAACACACCTTTCCCACTCAGAGGGCTTCAAGCCCTGCTTCTTAAAAATGTAATTGGAGACTGTTCCTGGGGAAAGTAAACAGCAGGTTAGGAGGGTAGCACCTGTAGGGTCACTTCTATCTGAAGGCATGTTACTTGAAGAGACATCTTGTTCCTTAGAACAGCCACATAAGGATATTTTCTCAGGGGGTGACTCTGTGACCAGCATCCTCAGTGGCACACATCCGTGTGTGGAGTGCACTTGGCCCACATACATGGAAACCAAGGCTCTACAGATCCCTCCTAAAGAGGAAGCAGGCCATCTGCCTCCCCCCCCCCACGGTTTGTGAAGGGCAAACACGCAGAAGAACTCAGCAGAGGAAGGCAGAAGGAAGTCTGTGGGTGGAGGCAAGCGATGGGAGATCTGGGAAGCAGGTTGGGAGAATGGGAGGTTGCTGCAGAATGCAAGGGTGTTGTTTCATGGGAGTCAGCACCATCCAGATCCTTGCTACACCTTTGAGATGAGAGGCTGATGGGAAAAACCTCCAAGGACTGGAGGGTGGGGACAGGCTGGGTACAGTGGGGCAACAGAGAGGATAGACAAGCAGGGTTAAGGAGAAAATTCAGCAAGGCAATCAGAGCTTGCAATTGCTACACTTTATCAAAGCAATTCTTCCCTCTGTGAGACCAGGATAAATGCAAATAGACTTATGTCCCTGCCATTCCAGGGGGATCACTTGGGACGCCCGTTTGGGGACCTAGATTACAAGGTCGTTTTCATCACCTTAAAGTCGCCTGGTGCATCATGGTCTGTGTTTGTGTTCTCAATCTGCCTTTTCAAAGCTGGGCTCATTTTCAAAACTCCACTAGGGCAGCAGTCAAGGGTGGGTCTGATGCTCACCAGCTAATGATAAAATTCCACAGTGAAGCTTCCCAGTCTCCCCAGGGAGGAATCCAGAATTAGCAATCTGGCTGTGACAACTGTGGCGTGTGTCTCCACACTGGCTATGTACTGTGTCTGAGCAATAGGCTTGTCCTCAGCCTGAGGAGGGCTGGCCTGGGGCAACCAGATGGTGCCTGGTCCATCATTCCCTCGCACTCCTCTCCCACCTATAAAGGCTGCCTGCTCTGCTTTCTTGGAGACCTCTCTGTATACCAGAGCCACAGCTCTGGCCCTTACCCCAGTGGTGGTGCTTTGGTTTGATCATTTGGACATATTTGTCCCCAACGCCCAGAAGATAAAAGGCAGGAAATGTGCAGTTCCATTTCCCACGATGGGAGTGGCTAGACCAAATCACATCACTGTAACAGGGAGTTCATGGGATCCTAGAGGCAAACATAGGGTAGGGTGCCCTCAGGCTCAGGGGCTGGGCTGGCACAGCACATGCTGAACGCTGCCTGTCCTAGGATGGACTCCCTCCTCACCACCCACTGACCACAAGCCAGTTCACATCCACTACTGCGTGTACCAGAAGTTCCCTCAGATTGTCAGCCCCATGACAGCTGCCCACCCTACCCGCTGCCCAGCCTGGCCACTGCTGAGCAAAGAATGTGAAACTAGATAAAGGAAAGGACTCCAGGGCTTTGGTCAGAGGTTTGGAAAATTCTAGTATTCTGAAAAAGTGACAGTTGACCCACCAAGACCCAAGGCAGGGTCAGGGGTCAGGGGTCAGGGGTTGGGGGAGGAAAAAAAGCCAAGGACTCTTGGATATTCTGAGTGACCAAGAGGCCCTCCTGGAGTCAGCCATCTAACTTGCTGATTTTTCTATAAACAGAGCACCTCTTCCGGAAGACAGAAGTGAGTTTCACTTCCACCCACACTCAGGATGTTAAAATATTTGAAGGATGATTTGCTCTGGACCAGAGTGGGGTGGGGACACCATGTGGAGGCATTCCATCTCTTTCCCTCCAGGTGTGTGCCATGTGGCTAGGGTTATGGAAGCAGTGGGGGCTGTAACTGGTTTTGTAAGTGGCCATTTCCTGGCTTTGGCGCAGTTAAAGGGATCCCTGGGTTGCTAGGCTGCTGGAACAGTCTCCATACTTCATTTCCTCGGGGGCTGACTTTGGAGAGTGGCTGTAATGCACTCCATTACATTTGGATGTGCTCCCTGCCGCAGGGCGGGGCAGGCTGTGACAAGGCGCAGTAGAGAGCCAGCTCCTGCACCTAGACTGAGCCCAGCTTCTTGTTGAACAGAAGCCACTAAAGACAGGAACTCAGGGACAATAATGTCCTTTTGTGCCTTTGTCTGGGGCACCTCATTAAGGTGGAGATCAGCCTGGGCTTTGACAGGACAACCTCTTCCTGTGTGTTCCAGAAGAACGTAATTGACTACAAAACCCCTTTTTGATGTCACCGCTGCCAGACACAAACCCAATTAGCCACAGAGCTAACTCAGGTGCATCCTGGGAACATGGAAATATCACGTTCTACAGCTAATCAGACGCATGGAAGGGTGACACATCTGGATGTCATCAGCAAAGGGCTTCTGGGGACATCAGGGCTGTGTGCTCTTAGAGCCTCCTACCATCGAGGGTGAATTACAAGGCTCCGGAGCGTTAATAATCAGAGACCAGCTCCTGTCTACACTAGGCCTCTGGGTCTCGGAGTATTACACCATTAAAAAAAAAAAAAAAAAAAAAAAAAAAAAAAACTTGCTCAGGCTTTAATTCCAGCAGAGTTTCTCGGTGTCTCCCACAGGTCTCCATGAGTTACGTGATTGATCTGACATCTTGTATAACTGCTCTCCGAAAGACCAAGGAACCCTTCTTTGTGACTCTCCTGAGACCCCCAAGTCATTTCAAGGCTTTGAAGGATGTTCTGGTCTACCCTGCATTGGTTTGAACTGTTAACACTGACAGAAAGTCCCTAATATGTTGGGCACAGGGATAAATGTCACTGAAAAGGGCAAATGCAGAAGGAAACAATGCCTGGGTTTTGACTGGTCAGTGTAAAGGGGTGTTGGTCATTAGTCATAGTGACATGGAGCACAATGCTGGCAGAGCCACTACAGTCAATGGGCACCTGGCTTATGGAAATAAAAGCCCCACTTAGAAGTAACTGTCAAAGCAGAACATTTAGGCTTGAACCAAAATGCCCAAAAGCCATTCAGAAGACTTGTTGGTATAGGGACTTCTCATGACATGGAGCTTTACTCTTGGTGGCCTTGTCTTGGATGTCTTCTGCTACCCACTTAACATGTCCCTGTTGGTGCTCTTGTGGAGTAGCGGCCTGTGCAAGACCTGGTGGCTTATATCCTCTCTCTCCACCACACCAAGGCCTTAGACCCTTTTAACTTGACAGCAGATGCTTTAGGTTGTCTAAGTGTGGTGGCTGTACCTCTGGCTTTGGACAGGCAGATAGTGTTTGGAAAGAAATATGGTTGACTTGGTTGTGATGAATCCATGCTGTCATCATAGCACTTGAGAGTCTGAGGCAGGAGTTTGAGCCTGAGTTTGAGGGCAGCCTGAACTGCATAGTGACACTTTATCTTAGAAAAAGAAAAAGAAAACAGAGAGTGGGTAGGATCGTCAAAGCGCAATGTCTTTGGAAGTCAGCCTTAAGCAGCAGAAACCACTGGTGTCAGCAGGAAAGGGCTATGCAAGGTTAATGTAAGGTGTGAGTTACAGGGAAGTCTGGAGAGTGAGCCTCGGGCCTTGACCACAGCTAGGCACAGTTGCTCCAGGCCAATATGAACACATAACT
The DNA here is from genome assembly GCF_003668045.3 of Cricetulus griseus. Taxonomy (NCBI): domain Eukaryota; kingdom Metazoa; phylum Chordata; class Mammalia; order Rodentia; family Cricetidae; genus Cricetulus; species Cricetulus griseus. The sequence continues at coordinate 101,548,149 of NC_048599.1, read as the reverse complement.
ATTGTGCTTGCTCTTTGCAGCAGTCCTTCCTGGCTCCTGCCATGCCACACCTATGTCTCCTACTTAAACCCAGGTGCCCCTCAGTGGTCTGTGGCTCACAGCAAGACAATAAATACCCTCCAGGCCAAAAGTTGAGTACATTTGGGGGTGGGGGTGGGGTCCTGTGCACATACATAGGTAGCTACCAGGAAGTTACAGCTCTGTGTGTGTGTGTGTGTGTGTGTGTGTGTGTGTGTGTGTGTGTGTTGTTTGACTGGGAGCAAGGTAGGTTGTTTTAGACACCTGGGCATATTGTTTCTGTAAGTGGGGCAGAATGGTCAGGCTGGGACTAATCCATTCTTTATGGCTAGGGCTATTACCCAGTATGCCCTGACTCAATTCCTTATGACTGGAGGAATCTATCACCTTCCAATGGAGCAGACCCAACAGCTTCTTATCATCCAAGAGACTACAGTGAAGGTTGAACAAGGTGGTGTCTCAACCTTCCAAGACTTTCCTTTCTGGACCGGAGCCTGACTCTTGGTCCAAGCCTAGTGTGCTCCATGGTGAATATTTGAGCTCTTTACTCTCCCAACTCACTGCTGTCTGTTGCTGTCTGTGTTTCTCTCCTGCAAAGCTCCATTGGGGGGGGGAATGGAGAACACCAGACCAGCAGACATACTGTTGCTCTAGAGAAAGCTTAGGAGCAGACTGAGGGTCTAAATACGTATGTTGTTAGCCAGGGCCTCTTCTACCTTACTTTGGCAGTAGTGGACACTGTCTGTGAGTCCCACCCGGGACTTGGGTGTCCTGACAGCTCACCTAGGAAGTAGGTATGCACCAAAGGGGTGCTGCATCCTTTCCCTGGCCTCCTGCCTTGGGGTCAGGAAGTCTGGCTGCAGGCTCTTGCTCTGAACCTCCTCCATCCTCAAAAGGTCTAAGAAACAGCTCCCTGTCACTGTGACTGATTCTTTCCAGAGACGGCATCTCACTGGTGCTAGGGCCTGAACTATCCTCTGAGGATCTGCCCATGCGGATGCCTACCCTCATCTGTCTGCCCATGGCATTAACAAATGAAGGTCTTAGTCCCCAATAATCTGTCCCGGTGTCTTCCTGAAACAACATGTCTAAAACCTAACGGAGAGTAGAGCCACATTAGCGAAGGCCAACTTGAGAACGGCTAGAAGAATGACAGTCACCAATCAAGCTGAAACACAACTTAGCGGAGGAGAGGGGGCTAAGGATGCTTGAAAGCAGGGGAGCGGTGAGCGGTGAGCACCACTCAGATGCACTTTGAGCAGCAGGAGTCAGGCACAGTCCTTCCCCCAGGAAGGTAGGAAGAAAAACGAGGGGGCTGAGAAACACCAAGAGAGTTCTGAAAAACCCTAACAAGCCTTCTTTGTTTATCTTCCCCAGGCTTCCGCAGCCGGTCTGCATGTAGTTGGGATAAATTCAGCCCAGGAGGAAAATCAGCCCTTCCTCCCCCTCTCTCCTCCCATTTTAGGTGAGAGGAGGAGGTGCCGTGGGGGTAGAGAAAGATCTGGCGAGCTCACCAGCTGGTGCTGCTGCTGGGCTGAGCGGAGCCAGCTGGCTCCGCCCCCACAAAGCAGGACCAGAGCAGGAACACAGAGGCACCCCCTTCCTTCACTCCCCACCCCCAGCACCTGGGTAGAGAGCAGGTAGCCGAGGCACTTATGAACCACGGCTGTCACAGCTCGCATGCCCCAAGCACAACCCTGCATTCAGACTTGCAGGTTTTGGAGCTCAGCGTTGCTTTAGATAGTTTTGCTTGGGAAGGGTGATGTAAGAACAGACATCTCTCATCAGGGTTTGGCCAGTGATTATGGAGGGATTGCTGAGGGGCAGTTCTAGGGATGGGAGTTGGAGATAGGGGATGCCAGTAAGTGGGGATGGAGTACCTGGGAATGGGGAATCAGGTCAGGGTCTTGGGAGAGGAAGGGGAATCCAGGAAAACTGGAGCCAGTGGAGGCATAGGGCCTGGGGATGCATCAGTCACAGTCAGATGCAGCCTCGTCTCTCTGGAGCGTCAGAAGATAGGAAGCCTTGGCCTTTGGAACATCCGAATGTAAACCACCAGATAGACTCCTGCGCTCCTAGTAGCTGGGTCGGTTCTGGCAGCCGTAGAGATGCTCAGGGGAGCAGAACTCCTTGAGTTGACCCGAACAGTGTGTTTTGTCTCATGATGCTGCAGCTATGGAAGTCAGGTACCTGATCTCAACTTCTGGTTCCCTTGCGGTCTTTAGGCACCACACCAGACCGTGTCCCATCCGAACCAGGCAGACATTACAGTCTTTCTTTGGAGTCTCTGGTCTTTACTTTGAATCACAGGTTGAACTCTGAGAGACACCTGGGGTGATGAGTTCTTGACTGGCAGTTAATGAACACCTTTTTCAGGCTGCAAACCCCCCACCTCTGAGTGCACCTCCGGGAGCTTTCACTTTCTTTACAAAACAGCTTTTCCCAGTGTCCTGTATTCAGGTTGACTCATTCTTGAAAGCATCTCTCCTTCAGACACCGTGCTTACTGAGCACCATTAAGGGCTACTATGCACACTACACAGCATTCAGTCCCTTGGTATCTGCAGGTGACTGGTTCCAGGGCCTCTCCTCCATCGAATACCAAACTGATGGTTGTGTATAACTACACACACACACACACACACACACACACACACACACACACACACACACACACTGACTTCTGTATAAAACCTAATGCAAGTGCCATGTAAACAGCTGATGTTTTGTCTTGTTCAGGAAAGAGAGACAAGGGGGAAAGGCCTGTACTTGTTTGGTCCCCAGGTAGCTCAAAGGCCCAACTTCACAGCCCTCCTCCAATCCGAGCCCAGAGGAATGAGCTTCAAAAGATGGGTGCCGTTGAAGCTTAGTGTGCATGAGACATTGGGAGGCTACATCAGTTATGGCTTTGCTTTGCTTCATTCACAGGGTGCCTCATGGTCCTTGGTGAATGGATAATTCGAGTTTTGCTTTTTTTTTTTTTTTTTTTGAATCTCCTTAAAGTTTCCCTTCAGTGTATATTGAATCCTTTGTTGGTAGGGCCAGTGGACATGGAGGTTTGCGTGTGTATCTGAGTAAGGACTGCATAGATGCTACCTCAGGAGGAAGAGGGTAGGTCCATGAAGACATGGCTGGGACCTAGACAGAACATGAACATTGGAGTGTCCTGTTACCAGCTTTGTCAGCTGTGACCTGTGTGTGTCAGAAGCTGAGGCCATCCGGGAGATCCAGCTCAGCTGAGGACCAATGTATTTTATTGTCCTAATGCTAAAATCCTGCCTATAGTGTTAATTACTATGAAAACTGTTGCCCTGGGGCTTTTCTGTAGGCTGAGCCATGAAGATTGCTCTTACCCACTACAATAACCATCAGTCCGGTACCTTCGACTTAGGGGCACACCTCCATTCACCACCAAGCTGAGAAGCTAAATGTTCCCCTGGCAGTGCTGCAAGTGAGACACTATCTGCTGTGGCCTTTTGGCTCCAGTGGAGTAGCTTGAGATGCAATTATAACTGTGGCCCCAGTGGGTGGAGACAGGAGGCCTGTGGAACTGCTGTGTGGGTTCGAGTAGCCAGCCAAGGATCTGGAGACAGCATTGCCAGTGGGTGACGTGGGACACTGCTCTGCTGCCTTTTGAAGGCACTGCAACGCAGGATTGGTATGCCTAAGCCAACTCGTACAGACTGGGTGACTAAAACAGAGCAGGTGCAAGGTCAGAGTGTCTGTGGGGTTAGTTTCTGTAGCGTTCCATCCTCCTTGGCTTGAAGGTGCCCCCCTTTTCACTCTATCGACACAGTCATTCCTCCGTGACAAGCAGGCTTTGGGGTTTGTTTCTTCTTCTGAGGACACTGGTTTGTTTGGATTAGGGCCCTATGGATCTCATTTAACATTAGTTACCTCATGTTTCCAAGAGTAGGCACACTGGATTTGAAGGCTTCAAGGTATGGCTTTTGGAAGAACATAATTAGTCTAGATCATATTCAGACAGACACACATGTGGATATGTTAATGGGAATTTTCTGGTTGTAGAAGGCATTTTAGATTTAGATTTAGATCTATATTTTGCCATCTCCAGGGTTCTGCATTACGAGGAAGAAAACAGTTACTAGCCTTTAAGGAAACACATTTTTTTAAAAATTTAAAATGATATATACAATAGGATATTTTTCCCCAGATTGCTGTCAATAACTTGTGTGTCTACTTCGACATCATCTCATCCATATCTGCCTCTCTGTCTGCATATTTGCACTGAGAGATATCTAGAGTGACATTGATGAAATGTTTCTTTCCAGGTGGTGGAATTTGAAGTGATTTTGCTTGGGCATTTCCTTGCACTTACCCCCATGACTGAAATTACAATAAGGTACATAATAGGGATCATTTCCGAGCAGAAGGTATTGATAAATTTTTTTTTTAAATTTATTTATTAGTTCCAGCTAGGGAACAAGCCTGCTCCACATGTAAGTCCCTTCTCCCCCTCCCTCCCCCCATCCCTCCTCTCCCACCCCCAGCCTACCCCCACTCCATCCACCCACCACTCCCTAGGCAGGGCAGGGCCCCCAACGGGGGCTCTGCAAAATCCACCAAATCCTCCCCATGTGTCCAGGGCCAGAGTGTAACCCCCCACGTGGGATGGGCTCCCAAAGTCCCTTCCCGCACCAGGGCAAAACACCAATCCACCACCAGAGGCTCCCTGGAGTGCAGAGGCCTCCCCACTGACATCCATGTTCAGGGGTCTGGATCAGTCCTGCACCGGCCTCCCCGACAGCATCCGGGGGTCGATGTTCTCTCCCTTGTTCAGGCCAACTGTTCCTGTGGGTTTCTTCATCCTGGTACAGACCCCTTCGAGGTATTAATGAATTCTTATGTGCTTACATGTGTAACCTCTGCTTTGTTCTTGAGGAAAGCTGACCTAGCAGAAGGGAGTGTCCTGGCTGGTAGGCCCAGCCCTATGACTTGGGCCCTGGTCCTGAAACCACTGCAAACAGCTGAGTGTGTGGTTCACTCAGGAGGGAGCAATGAGGAAAATTTTGGGGAGCACCTGGGTGCCATTGAAACTCAGAGCCAGTGGCATCCTGAACCTTTGAAGTATATTTTATGACTGGCTGGCTGGCCAGGCTTGTAACTGGAGTTGAGTTCACAGTTCCTGTTGGGACAGCAATGTGTCCTGGTCACTGCCTGATTGGCTACGCTGTGTGGACAGATACCCAAGGGTTTGGAGGTTACAAGATCAAGGCTTTTGAATGTCTGTGACTCCTGTAGAAAGCACAAGCAGATTTGCAATGTTTTCCAGATACTGGAGAGCCAGGGAACAACAGGCACTCTCTTACATGAGGCAGGTGTGAGACCACCATGGCTACTCTGGAAAACAGGCCAGCATTCATGCATGCCAGGCTGAAAGTAGACACAGAAAAAACAAAACAAAAAACACAAACAAACAAAAACGCAACCCATCCCCCACCCTAGCACATGCTGTCACGTAGATAAGGTGATCATAGGAAGGTTTTTTCTTCAAGTAGTCCTCAACTGGCTCCAACCCAAGGCCTATCAACACTCAGAGCATATATTCCCTAAACAGACTGAGAAGTTTTGCAGGAGGGCACACTATCGGTCTATGAATTCTAGCTAATGACCGTTAGGTGAATTGACATGGATGACACTCACAGGCTTACAGTTGAGTGGACTAAGCAAATGCAAAAAGAAGATAGCATTGTTTTCTTACTGTGAAGTTCAAACCAAGCAAAACCAAATCACATCCTCAGGGAAGCATGCTTCAAAGGAAACAATAGGGAGAAACGATATGGTTCAGAATAGGACTACACTGGTGGAGCGGGGAGAGGCAGCAATAGTCACGGTTTCCCAGGGTGCATGAAGAGTCCTGGAAAGCGTTCTCTTTAACTTGGTGGTGGTTGTTAGTATTCGGGCGTCTGTACTGGCTTGTTCTTGGGGTTCTGACAGGATATGCCCTCAGCTGCAGCCACTAAGAGCACCACCTGTGCACATTCACTATGTTCCCTTTTAAAAGGGCCCTGCCCACCTCCCGTCCTCCTCTCTCTTTTTCTCCCTCTCTCTGTCTGTCTCTTTCTTTCTCTCTCTTCTCTCTCTGCTCCTCTTTCCTCTCTCCTGCTGTTCCTGTCTCTGGAGGCCAGTCTCCCCACCCTCCTCTCCCCCCTTTTATGATCCCTTTCTCTAAAAAAATCCTCTCTGCTTGAACGCTGTCTCATGGAGTCTTTCTCTTGTGCACTGCTTTTCTTAAATTACAACAGTGGTGACAACAATGTTTGCTTTATAATAATTCATTAAACTGCTTAATTTACATGTATTATGTATTTATTTGCGGTGTTAAAGTTTCAATACGGGATCCTGTCCATGCTAGGCAAGTGCTCTTACCTGGAGACCTATGAAGGCCACATTTCTAGCCTCCATGTGTTTCTCTGAATATATTTTATATTCATAATGAAAATATTAGTGAGGGTTCCAAGGATTCCATGTTTAGCCTTGTACCAGAGCCTGTGATGTGGGCGCAGGGAGGAGACATCATTAGGAATGACTGAAAGTCAACACCAACGGCAGAGGCTTCCAGCACCACCACAACCCTGAGGAGCTGGTAGCATCCAGTAGGTAGGGTCTGCATTAGCTCCTGCCAGGGGTGGGTGGGGGTATACTGGGTGTAAAGGGTTGAGGGTGAAGAGGATGATGAAGGTCTCCACAAATGAGTATCTGACTTTCATTTTTGTTGGACCCACAGTATGGTTCAAGAGGATTTAGAAAATGGGAGGATGAATTGGCACTCTCCAGCCTCGATGCTACTACAGGTTCATCAATTAATAGATTCTCAACTCAGAACTGCCCTCATGTACATCATACTTAAACAGATAATAGAAATATGAACTAAAAGGACTTGTAGAAACCCTTAGAGAAAAAAATGGGTAAATATGAGAGAATTAAAAAATAGATACAATTATGCTTACTGCCAAATTCCATTATAAAACCATCTCCATCAAGCCTCCACAGGGGCTTGCTTAGGGAATAGTTTGGCAGCTCCTCAAAAAGTTAAACATAGAACTAGCTAGAACACGATCCAGCAATTCTACTTCTGGGGGTATATCCAAGAAATAGAGAGTGGTCTTAAACAGCTCCAGTGGTATTCACAGTGGTAACATCATTCATAATCATACAGAGATAGAAACAACGCAGTATTAATCAAGAGATGGGCCAGGAAGATAGCTCAATGTGTAAGAATGTTTGCGGTACAAGCATGAATTCAAATCTCCAGAACTCACATAAAAAGCTGGTCACAGTTGTTCAGTGCTGTAGGGAGGCTGGGAGGTGGAAGATATGTGAGCATCACTGGGCTTGCTGTCCACAAACTTGATAACTATCATTTTGCTATAAAGAGAAAGGTATTCCCTAGAAATATAATTAAAGTAGATTGGGAATATATGCTCACATGAGCATATTAAAACCATGCTGGACAAACCAGGTCCCCAGGATTACTGGACATACCAGACCAATGTAGGGGGCAGTACCTCTCCTCAACCTGAATTCCATGAAAAGGATGACATCTGGGCACGGTGGCACAGGCCTATAATCCTAGCACTTGGGAGATGGATGTAGGAGGATCTGGAGTTAAAGACTGGCCTGAGCTACTTAACACTGTTGATAGAAATATCTGTCTGTCTATCTATCTATCTATCTATCTATCTATCTATCTATCTATCTATCATCTATCTATCTATCTATCTATCTATCTATCTATCTATGATCTATCTACTATCTATCAAGAGATAATAGGTAGACAACACTTAGCATTGTGGTCTGTGATGGCCCCACTGACTTGTCATCCAACCACCCAGTACAGAAAGAACCAGTAGGCAAAAGGTTCCAAGACTTTGAGCTCATCGTGGTCCTGGCTGCTTGACACACACTCTCAATACATCCAGGCCTGGTTCTGCACCTCCTGTCAGCTCGATCGATCGACCGTATTGCTAGCCTGCATGCCTCCAGCAGCTCTCCAGGGGTTCTTTAACACCTGGTCTACATAACTGCAATGACCCTTGTGTGCCTGTGTCTGTAGCAGCCTTGCCCCTGGTTCCACTAAGACCTCTTTGGACTCTGTAGTCTCTGTAATGCTTCTGTAGCCATTTTGCAAAGTGTAATGTATGATCTGAGAGTTAACATTAGCCAATTAAGATTGGAATATAGGAACCTGGAGGAAAACAAACATGGTGGCTGCCGCTGGCACCTCTTCTAAGGAGTCTGAGAGACCCATGGAGGCTCTGAGGGGTGACGTGGTGACGGAAAAGAAGTCTGCAGGGAATGCAATAGCTTCAGAACAACTAAAAAGAAAAAAAAAAAAAGAGAAAAGGAATGTCTTACGGGAAGATGCTTTTAAAAAGTGGACTTACGAATTGGAAAGCAAAAGTTGGTGGAACAGAGTGGACAGCAGCACGCCTCTCTCAGCCAGCAAGCAGACTGCAAACACAAAGGGCACACTCAATAAGCTATGGGGCTCCCAGCACTGATGACAGGGAGATGTGTAGATGCAGCAATCTGGAGCTCCCTCGGAAACATGCCATTACTGAATAGGGCGGGAACTAGGCCCACCCACTGGCTGGCCCCCAACATGGAGCTGCTGAGCCTGCAGCCCTGGCAGCTTGCCCTGCTGGGAAATGGAGAGTGTGGGGCAGCAGTGCTACCACAAGCTACAAGCACAAAGGTTGAAGGGAGGTGTGCAGCAGTCAGGAGCTGACACAGAGCCTGTCCCCAGATGCCATGCCCAGCCACAATATCACCCTGACTCTGGGCAACAGCAGGATATCCGAGTGAGTTCAGCAATAGTCCAGAAACCAGAAACCTTGACCAGACCAATGACTCATTGCAAAGAATGTTTACATGTAAAGCTTTTTGGGATATATATATATACATATATATATATGACCTGTGCTGCCACTAAGGGTTATGATGGTGTCTGTGGCAGAGGGCCTTGTGGATATCCTTGGTCTGTATTACCGCTGGAGACCATGCGGAGGTCTGTGGCACATGTTGACGCCCGAGACCATGTGGATGTCTGTGGTCCATGCTCCTGCTGACTGTAAAGGGCAAGAAAGCTACTTTTGCAGCTGTATGGATGACTGCAGACTCATAGTTGAGAAAGAGGGACATAGAAGACTTCGTAGATGACTACTCCCCCTCCTCCAGCAAAGTAACAGCCTAGCCAGAAAGCCATCAAAGAGAACTCTTAAAAATTGTGACAAGGATGCTGAAATATAGCTTTCCACAACTGATGGCTTCTGGGGGTTTAGTTTTCTTTAGGGGGCTGGCTACCGGGAGTTTGATCATGCACCAGTGAGTATATGGGCAGCACACATTGTGAACTTTCCTCCGCCCCCCTCTTCTTCTTCCTTCTTCCTTTTTCCTTTGGGGTCCACAAGGGTGGGAGGTGGACTTGGGAGGACTAGAAGGTGGGTGTGATTGGGGTGCAAGTGGTGAAATTCCAGAATAATCAATAAAAATATTTATGTAAAAAAGAATGTAAGAACCTGTGATTGATAATGGCCACCGATCAAAGAAAATTGGTATTTACCTGGTAAATTGTAGCAAATGAAACCAAGGTGCTTCATGAATTTATTGTTATTCAATAAGATCGAATGTTGTGGGAGACACACCTGTGTCTGCATTTCTAGTGTAGCACTCATGGCAACAGTGAACTCTAGGGCAGCTCTGCTATATAGCAAGACTCTGTTTACAAGGACACCAGAGGCACTCAGAATGATGCTCGTGCATGTGCAGCCAGAGGAGAGGGGCCAGGACCATGGAATTTTCTCTAGAACAGCTAGGAAGATAGAAACAGTAGCTTTCAGTTGTAGACATTTGGAGGAAGAGATACTGTCCCTGTCCTGGGCCTCTCTCTGGCTCTTGGGTCCGCCCCTAGTTATGTCACAGAGATGCCTAAGGCCCAGGAGGGGCATCTACTTTGTTCTCTTTTCTTAACTGACCCCTACATATCTTAAGATGTGCCCCTTGGGAAATGAACTCTTATAACCCTTTCTTTCCTCCATCCCCTCTCCCTCCCTCCTTCCTTCTTTATTTTTCTGTTCTGTACTGGAGATTAACAGAGATTGAATGTAGGACCTTGAGCACACTGGCAAGCACTCTACCATTGAGCTATACCTGTAGCCCCCTCCCTGTCCCCATAGCTTTTATTTTGAGACAAGGTCAGTTAAATTGCCTTGGTTGGCTTTGAACTTACTCTGTAGTTCAGTGAGGCCTTGACCCCACCCCTCAGGGAAGAAACAAAAACCTAAACTAAAAGACAGAAACAGTTCAGTGCACCCAAAGTCTCTTAGGCCCTCAAGTAGGAGAGGGTGCAGAGGTCTGGGAGGGTGAGCTCCCCTGGAGGGTGGCAGACACCACATCGGCCTGCTTCTGGGGAGGTGATTAGCACTAGGGGCCTCTAATCAAGAGCAAAGCTATCACTAATGAATTTGACTTTAAAGTAGCCTCAGACCACAGTTGAGGGTGTCAGCGGGGTAGGGCAGGGCTGATGGGTGATGAAGAACCTTGACTTTTTTTTGATCCTCCTGCCTCAGTTAACTGAGTAGCCAGAGCCAAAGCCTCCAGGCCTGCTTAACTTACTCGCCTTTTAATGTTGGACCCACCCTTGATGCTTCTTGCAAGGAAAACAAAAATATTTTAAAAATGAAAGATGTGAGTGTGAGACACATACTCAATGGAAAATTTGCTTCTCAAACAGCTTGAGCAGAAAGCCTCTCCTCATCCCCATGGCAACCAGATTCCACCGCGACCAACCGTACATCTCTGCCAGGTCACCCACCCGTTGGCAAGCCTTTCCCATCAGCTCTTCCTACCAGCACGGGGATGACAGCACCCACACAGTGGACTGCCTCAGGGCCCTCTCTAGTTTCTAAGTGTTATGTGGGGAGGGCCACCTAACCAGGAGCAGGGCGAGAGCCTCCCGGAAGTCTGTGAAATTTAGGCAAACCACTGCCCTTCTTGCAGCCCCTTAGGGCTCAGAATTCTGGGACAAGTACATGCTTCGATTCTGTGCGGAAGCCCTGACAAGATGGGGTTCCTTTAAAGAGAGACCCTTGAGCCCCTCCCTTCCATGATCAGATTATGGTCTTTTCCCCCTTGAAAATCAGTGAGTTTAAGAGGAAAAGAGTTATCTCAAAAGAAAAAGACAGGAAGAATTCTTCCAGGCCCTGAATGCGTACGATCAATATCACCAAAAAGCAGAAATTCATTTCTCTTTCAAAACTAGGGGATGTTGAAGACCTCATTTTCCTCAGCTGGACTTGAATTAAAAAAAAAAAAAAGTCTTTCTAACAGAGAGAGGAGAGAACCTAGGACCTAGGTCTTCTTCCCCTAGAAAGGGACCCATTAGCCTATCCATAAATTTATGTGTTTTAGGCTTTGTCACAAAATTATCCTTAAATTACTTGATGGCTGTAGGCTCATCTCTTCCCACTTGGATCAAACTATAATTAAATCCATTTTCCTTTCCCACTTTGTTTCCTAATTTCATTTAGAGAGGGAAGCCAGGTACTAGGCTCACAAACCTGAGTGAGGGATAAATGTGGGAAGGGGTTAGAGCTGCCGTGTGCTGCCCACTGGAACACCGGGCTCCCGCAAGGACACAAGAGCCTGGAGGCCTCCATTTGGTTAAGCCCAGAGCTAGCCAAGCTTGGCTGTGCAGATACGTGATCCCAGTGCTCCAGAGAGGTCAAAGCCTGAAGGGCATCTTAGAAACAGGCCCGTAGAATAAGCTCAGTGCCACCTGGAGCTCTTGGCTCAAAAAGTGAAGAAGAGGAGGAGGAGGAGGAGGAGGAAAAGAAGGAGGAGGAGGAGGAAGAGGATGACGATGAGGGGGAGGAGGAGGAGGGTGGGGTTGCAGCTTAGTGGTAGAGAGCTTGTGCGTCTCCAGGCAGCCTAGGTTCAGTCTCTGATACAGCAAAACAAACAAGCCCAAAGCTGGTGTAACTGCCTGGCGGCAATGAAGACATCCTAGAGACACTTTGGCTATCAGACAGACACCCTAAGGAATTGGAATTTCCCCAGGAATCTCTTGCTGGGAGAAGGCAAGGCTGAAACCTGGTGCTAGTCAGAAAAGGAACTTACAACTTTCTGACCACTTAGCAGGAGAGACTGGAGTCCAGATGGTGGGTGGCACCACACCTTGACCTGGACTGTTCAGTTATGCATGCAGATTTCCTCTATTTAGAACTGAACCTTGTCAGGGCCCTGAAGATGTTCTTGGGCCTCTTTTTTCTTCTTCCCAATCTGGCCACATTGGCTTGCTGTCCTTTCTCTGCTTTTCACTATTCAGTTGTCTCTTTACTTGGCTGTTGAGGATGGGTGCTGAAACCAGCTTGTTAGGGCTGCCAGGGTGTGGGCTCAGGCTTAGTGACTCCAGAGACACTAATTCCATCCTCATGCTTCGCTCCCTGAACAGATCTTCCAACCCCTGGAGTTTGCACTGTTTCCCCCTTTGATCTTTTCGGAACAAGCCCTTCCTTGCAGGTCTTGCTGTCAGCACCAGGATCAGCTTAGAAGTAGGCTTCTAACCCTCCTTGAGTTTTCTCTTTCCCATGGGAGTGGCTCAAGACCCAGTCATAATCCTTGTGGCCACCCTCCCCTGCTGACCACAGGACAGCTCTGTTGGTTGTGGGTATAAAACACAGGCCCTCAATTTGGGTGATTCAGGGGTTCAGCCCTGACTGGTCAGCGGTGCTCTCCTCCCTTTGCCCACAGTGCAGTGTTTATAATCAGCAAGCTTGGTCTCCAATCCCAAGCTGTACCCTTTCTCATCTCTATAAAGCTTGATGAAGTCTTGTTCCTTTTTTCTGAGTTAGTACCCAATTTACATTTAGTGACTTGGGCACTTTAAAATGAAACGTGACTAAGAATGTATTGAGGGCAGAGTCAGACGTGGGTAGGAAGCAGGGAAATGATTTTGGAGAAAAGCAAGGACTTTGGACTGCTTAACTTTATTTTCTGTATTCTCCATGTCTTGGGGAGACTGCCCTCCCACATCTAGCCCATTCCTAGAGAATGCAAAGGACTCCCCTTTGAGATGCCAAAGCAATCTACAGGAAACACCCTCAACCCCTGCAATCAAGTCAGTGTTCTTACACTAAATCACTAGAGCCAGAAGGAAACCAGGGATTAATGTCATGGTCCACAATCTAGGACATTATTTTACTGGTAAGTGCTTGACTGGAACCTGATAAAGGCTCTGGGCCAGCCCCTATGCTCTCTAGCCACTGACTGCTCCTTCTCCACGTGGCCCTGTGTGTTTGGCTGCCTTCTGTTTGTGTAGAAACTTCACGACAAGTTTCTTCCATGTCTGCTATTTTATTGTATTTGAAGCAAATTCGTAGTGTATTGTAACACACCCAGAGGAAATGAAGCTGCTACAATTAGCAAAGGGGGACTGTTGGAATCACCCGGGATGCTGGGTGCCCAGGCCTTGTCAATATACCCTTGAACATCACTGACCTGTGGTGGTCTAATGGGCAGCTAGGCTCCAGAAACCCTAGGCCAGTGGTTCCCAGAGTGGATCTTGGGGCAGTATCTGCACCATCTGCAAATAGTTAGAATGGAAATCTTGGGCCCTACTCCAGGCCTTAACTTAGGAATTTAAAACAGGGCCTGAAAAGTTGCTTCCCCGGTTGCTCAGGCAATGAACATGCTCAAGTTGAGGAAATGGGTCCAGCCACAGCAGGCCTGGTCAACCATGACAAGGAATGTAGCCTTCAGGTGTGAAGGAAGTTACAGGAAGAAGTGAACAGGTTCTGGCTGCTGCAAGCTCTGTAGTGAAGCATTAACTTGACAGAGGGAGTCTCCTGCAGCAGTAGAGGGGACAGCTGGTTCTGGGGACTGGGAGTGAGCTGAGTCAGCTGAGGAGCAGCACCGGTAGGCCTGTGTTTCAGGCCCTCCTGCATCAGCAGCCTGGAACACAGGCAGCTCCTGTCAGCGACTCAGAGCGCCCAGTTTCTTCAGCCTGCTGCTATTTCCTCAGTCATATACTCACAGGGCCAGGTGTTTCTGTAACCTGGGCTATAGGATGGAGACACATTCCTTGGAACTCTGAGGCTCTTCCCAGTGAAAATCTCCACTGTATCTCCGTGACACTTGGTGTAACTGAGAGAGACAGATCTGTGGCTCCTGAAGGAGTCAGGTTAACAATTCTGAAACTCAACAAAAAAGTCGCATTCAAGGCTTTTTGGAACAAAAGATCTGGAGAGCAGGAGAGATGGCTCAGTGCTTAAGAACACTGGCTGTCATTGTAGAGGACCTGGGTTTAATTCCCAGCACCCACATGGCAGTTAACAACCATCTATAACTCCAGTTCAAGGGGAGCCAATGCTGTCTTCTGGCCTCCATGGGCACCAGGTACATAGGTACACAGATGCTCATGCAGGCTGAACACGCATGTAAATAAACAACAAACTGCAGGGATCACCAGCACCCACACCAGTTCAATGGAAGTTGTAGCTTCACAAGTTTCCTGTGGCAGCCCACATGTTGCTTATCTGCAGTTCCAGCTACTCAGGAAGCCGAGGCAGGAAGGTTGTTCAAGCCACAAGTTGAAGGACAGGCTGGGTAACCCTGAGTCCCCATCTCTAAATCAGGAGGTAGGTCAAAGCCTCACCAAACTTCCAGTTTATAGGAAAAACCAGGACCAGAGGACCATGTCAAATGAAACTGCAGAATGTAAATGGCAAATGTAACACTTCGGAAAATTCCAAATAAATTACTGAGGTCCATCCATACATTAAGCCACAGCAACCACAAGTAATATAGAGTGACTTATTTAAATGATAATTTTGGGAGCACCTTGTCCTAAGCGCTGCCAATTTGACTTCAGACTCTATTTTACCTGTAGAATGAAACAAAGTTCTGGTTCCCAAGCCCTAGGGGAGCTGGTAACTTTCCAATGGCTGACCAACCGCCTCCTTAAACCATACAAATAGTCATTATGCCTCAAACCATAACAGTAATTCAATCACAAAAATTGGGCAATCAGGGAAAATTGGATCTGATAATCTAGGGCAGTAAAAAGGTATTGTGGCATGTAACTCATACCTATAATCCCAGCATTTACAACACAGAGGCAGGAGGATTCCTGGAAGTTTGAGTCTTGCCTGCTACATAGTAGGTCCCATAAATAAAAGGCTGATCTATCAGATGTGATTAAATATGGATGAAATTCATGGCTGTAATTTGCCTTACCATTATTTTTTTCAGTGTAGTTACTCAAATTCTCTGCACATGGTAGGCAAAGAGCATTCTACTATTGAGCTGACTGCACCCCCTGCACTGTGATTTGCTTCCACTTTGAAGATTATTGACAGTCTGTAAGTCAAATCTTTATACTTAACCAATCTGTGTGCTCTGTTCCATACTGCTCAGTGTGGTGACATTTGTTTCATCTGACACTGGTTAAAAAGGCAGCTGTGATGGAATATTCCTGAATAGCCATACTTTCCTTGAATGTAAACAGTAGTGAAAAAGCAAACTAATCATTACCCACTATAGCCTAGGGAAGAAGTATGGAGTTAGAAGAGCCTTGCATGTCCACCAGTTCCCATTGTTTTGAGGCAGACTAGATAGCTAAGAAATGTATTTCATTTTCGTCTTTTATTTGAGCCAGTTTCTCCATGTTGCCTGGGCTGGTTTTGAATCCTTGGACTCAAATGCTGCTCCCCCTTCAGCCTCCTCAGTATCTAGGACCACAGTACATCGTGTGTGCCCAGCTGTCCCATTGAGTGTTTGCTTGAGACAGGGTCTCACGTACTGGAGGCTGGCCCTGAACTCCATCCTCCCGCTTCTTCCTCCCAAGGGCTGGGATTACAGGTGTAAACCGCCACAGAGTACTGGGATTACAGGTGTGAACCGCCACAGAGTACTGGGATTACAGGTGTGAACCACCACAGAGTGCTGGGATTATAGGTGTGAATTACCACACAAGTTGTGCTTAATTGTTTAAAGCAGGAAGGAACTTCAGTTCTAGTGGGTGCTCATTTAACAGTCCAAGAGACAGAACAAGATGGCCATGCTCAAAGCCACATGGCTGATTGGTGGCAGTCCCAGGACACAGATCTCAGGCTCCTGGCATCTGGTGCAGACCTCTTTTCTGTCTGACGAGCTGCCTTTAACTTCGGTGGTATGTTCAAGCTCATGCATACCACCCTAGCTGTTCCAGACAACCCAGGTAGGTATTCAGAAGTCGCCCTTTCAGTGAACCCTCTGCACCTTATGAAGCTAAACTGCCCCCAAAGTGGTGAAATATTAGATTTCTGCCAGAGCAATAGGAGAAGACAATAAATCCAACAAGCATATGCTGATTCTAGGTGGCTGAGGTTATTTAGGAGGTTACCACAATGCCTTAGTGACCAACAGGCAGGGGAGGGAAGCAATTGGTGTTAAACTAATGCCAAATACAATTTTCTATTTTCCCCATGACAAGGAAAAAAAGCTATGAATAGTTTTGATTTCTAAAAGCCAAATTTAATAAATTAATAATGCATGCCAGGTAAAAATATAACTTTACAGCTGAAAACCAATAATTTAACAGAAGATGCTGTGTGGTGCATTTTTATTGATAGGATAACTTACTGAAGTAACAGGCCTGAAAACACACTTGCTTTTGCTGAAGAGAAAGCACTATGTTGGAGAAGGAGAAGCTGGAAAGGAACTGTTGTGGAGTTGGCATATGGTAAAGTGATGGTGATGCAATAGCCAGGGCACTGCTTATGTGTGTGTGTGTGCAAGCATCAGAAACCAATGGCATGGACCCCAAAAGCAAAGTCATGACAGTTTACTCTGGGAAGCATGCTGGGTGACAACCACAGACAAGCCAGGACAGAGAGGTGATGCAGGTACAAGTCTGTGATTCCTTGATGTGGGGTTTCCTCACCAAACAGGGGTAATCATGCAGTAGCTTGAGTTTCTCTTAACATGATAAACACCCAGGATTACCAGAACCGGAAAGCGTGTGTTCGCTGTTTTACAAGGACAGCTGAGTGGTGCTACAGAAATGACAGAAAGTTCCTTCATTTAAATCCGGGTATTTGGTCAAACCTCTAACCAAGAAACAATGCAGCTAGTGAAGCTAATTAAATTACTAGAAAACCTTCCTTCATGTGTAAACCATTTCCCCTTAAATGAAAGCTCTAAAATAAAATGTCTTCATTTTTGATCAGCAGCTCCACCACCAGTCTCTGGTAGCGAATGTCATTCAGGGCGGCCATTGGATCGAGCTCTGGGGACCTCATGAGGGTTGGCCCAAACACGATCCCAAGGTTCTCTGCACTCATCAGATTCTCCTTCTCATGAAGGGTCACTCTGAAAGACACAAGTGCAACACAGATGACTTCACTGACACAGGCTCTTCGTCAAGTCCAAACCTCCAAATGGAACCAGAGCCACATCAAGGCTTGTGTTCACTGGCCAGCTCTCCCAAGTTGTTTTTCCGTGCTTCTCGGAAACATCAAGGAATGTGACTTCTTTTGAAGTAGGTCATACTGATAAAAAACTTAAAGTCCTGGTGATGGCTGGGCTCACATCTGGACTGTGTGGGTTCTGATACTTGTGGACTCTCCTTCTCAGATGTTATTTCTGAAAATGGAGGAGGTGGAGGAGGAAGAGGTCTGCCCTTCCTTTACTTTGGCTCTCAGCTCCTCCTGGACCTGTCTGCAAAGTGAACCCTGAGTGTATAGGAGAGCAGCTGTGAGAGCAGAAGAGTGGCTCAGGGAGGACAATCAGGCTCTGCCTCTCTTCCTGCTACCCTACAGCATCAGTGCAACCATCTTAGAAAATGGCTACTTTATGACAGAACTAAAGCCAACTATGCAGCAAACTTTACGAATGGGATTAGTTGTTAGCATACTCAAAGAAAGTTTTAACTCACAGTGCCTTTAAAGGGGGAAAGAGCTGGGTGTGTGGTTCACACCTTTAATCCCAGCACTACAGAGGTGAGGAAGGCAGATCTCTGTGAGGTGGAGATGAACCTGGCCTATATAGTAAGTTGCAGGTCATCCAGGGCTATATGGCAAGACACTGTCTCAAAAACCGGACTAGAAGGAGGAGGAGCAAAGAAAAAAAGAAAAGAAGAAAGGCGCAGGTATCCACGAGTGACTGTAATGTCATGTGCTTTTGGATGACGCATGCTTTGGGGCATATAGAATTTTTGTTTCTAATTGATTTTAGAGTTTGAGGCCCTAAATCCATTGATGTCATGTAACTGTGAAATTTTTGTTTCAACTCACAGAGAATGATCATCATCAGTCATAAAACAGTGTAAAATTCTAACTGAAAGGATTCTTCCTTCCTCCATCACTGTTTATGCCACTGTCCAGTGTTGGTAACAGTAGTTAATTGTCTAAAATCCTATACCAAGATTGGAGCAATAAGCTAAGAAAAAGGAGTTGCCTCACAAACTGACAGCAGCATCCCTTTCTCCTTCTACAAAATGCTCTCCAACATCTGCAGTATACTAGCATACTCACAAACAGGTCCTAGAACTACAAGGCCTGGGTGTCGGCATGAGGCTGGCATGTGGTACTGCTGTGCACAATATTTTTAGCACCCTTTCCGAACTAACGCAGTTTCTCACAAGACAATGCCGCTGTGCACCTACACATTCACTCAAGAGAACGTGTCCCTTCTTTCACCTTTTGCTTAATTTTATTCTTGAAATTTGGTTGTAACTTGCCTCTTTAGATGTGCCATGAGGTACCGGAGGGTTTCGCAGTGGGCAGGCGGCAGCAGTCTCAGTGCTTCATGAAGGGTCTCCAGCTGCTCATCAGGGTCCATAATTTCTACAATAGCAAGGAGGGAGGATGCTCTAGCAGAAAACTGATGTGACTGCCTAGGAATATTCTCCCGTGATGCTTTTGTACAGCAAGTGAAAAACAGTATCTCACTGAACCTTGCTCATAACCCAAAAGTAGCTGTCCAAGGCCATCTTAGCTTCAGTGTGGAAACAGGGCTTAATGGGCTTCCCCCAGCCCACTTGAGGGTCTTATGGTCTGGCAACTGAAGAAAATGGACACACTAGGTATTCAGAATGTAACTGTAACAAATCCAGACACATGCAGACACACAAATAAAGCCTTATACACTCTAATGAATTCATCTGAGAACATTATAGATATACATATTTCTCAGAATATTTTGGAAACCCCTGTAGTATACAAGACAAGCTAGCCTACTGCCTCTTGGGACTCCTGGCAAAGTCTTACTGACAATGTTTTTTTTTCTTTGCTTTTAATGATGTTGCTTATCTTTGTAGTGGTATGGGCAGAACCCACACCTCATAAATACTAGGCAAGCACTCTACTACTGAGGAATACCCCAGTCCTTTTCTTTCTAAGAAATGTATCATCTAACATTTGCTTGCTATATGTATTATGCTGTGTGTTATAGAGCAAAATGAATTCTCCCTTCAAAGCATGAGGACTCTCCATTTCTTAGAACATGTTCTGAAGAACACCCAACAGGCAGTTAGCTCTAAGTGTGCTATGCCATGGTGGCATCCTGTGTTAAGGGGGTTCTTCCAAAGGAGTCCACCATGAAGAGAAGATCTAGACAGCTGAGATCTGCACTAAGGGCTCACACACCAGCTCTTCACTGTAAGAGCTCTGCTCCATCTGCCAATCATACCTGTAACACAAACAGCTGAAGCTGTTGCACTTCTGTGCTCTTGAAAAAGCAATCACGTTCTCACTCTGGTTACAAGGAGTGTCTTAAATGCCGGGCCTCAGGCCAGCCACAACAGGACTTAACACATGATTAGGAGTCCCAATCATGACAGCAGCCCTGAAATGCTGGGAAGGCTCCATCTGCCCAGGAGCCAATGTTTAAGACAGAAGGCAGAAACTCTGGGCTCTCTCCTATATCCACAGCTCTGTTCAGTGACACTGTATACTGGGTATACTGTGTATACTGTATATATTGGGTATGCTGTATACGCTATTAATTCTGGGTATACTGTGCACACTGGGTATACCAGGTTCAGTAAAGGCCAGTGTAGGATAAAGGCTGAGCTTTGACTACACAGAACAGGATGGATGAGTCTTAGAATGTGACTAGTGACTGAAGCTTTTAGTTCAAAAGAACCTTTGACTGCTTTGCAGCTTTGGTCCAAAGCTTCGTCAACTCCTGCTTCATTTCTTGCTAACAAAGAATGTGTTCTTTTCTTTTGCCATGACAGATAATGCATGAACTCCAAACCATGGGGACTTTCAAGTGTATCTGTTCACAACACAGCTATTTTCTCAGACATGGAAATTCAGTAATTGGATTTCTAGAATAAAGAGAAGCAAAGCCTGTTTACCATGGAAAGCTAGCTCTTAGCATAGGGCTAAATTAATTTGGAACTACATGATTTCAGAAATTAAAAGCAGATTTTTTTTCTTTTTAACTTCTATAATCAATCTTGACCAGGAGAAGCTTGAGACAGTGGGAGGCTGTGCGCAGCACCACATGCTAGCTTAGGGGAGCCTGGCTCCTCCTGGAGAGGCTGACAGTAGATACCGACCAAGGTCAGCATCACTCAGCCTACAGTGTACAAGAGTGTGGCGGGTTCTGTGAGACAGCACCAAGGATGCTCATGCTGGGCGCTTGATTTTAAAGGTCAGGGAAAACCTCAACATGAGTGAAAGGTCTTGAGTAAAACCTCAGAGGAGTGAAGGAATGAGATGAGGAGGGAAGACAGTCCCAGTTGAGCATGTGGTGTCCTGAGGGGGCATGCTGGTAAGACTGAGGGGCAGTGGATATGGCTGCAGAGGAGAATGAAGGGGTGACGTCAGAAAGGAAAACACTTTTTCTCATGTCAGCTGTGGTCAACCCTGAAGGTTTATGGAGAGAAACAGGAAGGTTATGAATGAAGATGGACTGTAACCTGATGTTCAGTTAAACATGCTGTTTATTTATTTGTTGGTGTACGTGAGTATGCATGGCACATGTGTGGAGGTCAGTTTTTTCTACCACATGGGTACAAGAGATCCAACTCAGGCCGTCAGCCTAGGTGGCAAATGTCTTTTACCCACTGAGCCCTCACACCGGCACTAATGTTCGTTTTCTATGGTTCCCTTTCTTCTAGCTGCTGTGCAGAGCACAAACTATAGAAGGGCAAGAATAATGCCAGGAAGACCATTCCAGTAACTAACAAAATTCCAGGGTTCCTAGCATAGTTTGGCAGGTGACTGCAGTGTGAACGATGAGAAACTGTTTTACTCTGAGTACATTTTGAAGGTAGAGCCAGTAAGATTTCCCGATGGGCAATGTGTAAGAAAAGGGGGAATAAAGAATGATCAAGGATTGGGTGCAGACAGCTAGGGGTGGTAGAGGAGGTCTGGGAGAGTTCTCTCTGAGACGTTCAGATGTACAAATGAATGTGCTGACCTGGATGAACCTGCTGTGGCAGAAAGAGGTGGGAACATGATAAACACACTGAATAGCTGACATCAAACCAGCCAGAGGTTCTTCTGGACATCAGTCCCCCTGTCCTCCCATGCACACAAGTAGTGCCCATTGTCAATATCTGAGAGAACAAACTTCTAGTCACAGACCATTACAGCATAATTTAAGAGGCAAACAGAAAACATGGAAGGTGTTCAGAGACAAATGGGCGTTATAGATCAGCTGTCATCAAGTGTAGAAAGTCTAGCATGTAGAGGACAGGAGGGCATTGAGGCAGGCAGGTTTTGTGACTGTCACACCTGTCCACCATCAGTGGATTGGCTGTCTACAGAAAAACAATGAGTGTGCAGTTACTGAGAGTTCCAAGACAAGACTTAAGATGGGCAGTGGCCTTTAATCCCAGCACCCAGAAAGCAAAGGAAGATGAATCTGAGTTCAAGGCTAGCCAGAGAGAGTTCCAGGAAAGCCAGGGCTACATAGAGAAACCATGACTGAAACAAAACCAAAACCAAAACCAAACCAAAACCAAAACCAAAACCAAAATAAAAACTGGGAAAACCAACCAACTAACCAACCCATACAACCTCCAAATTAAACAATGAATTAAAGGAAAAAATTCTAGCTTTACAATCCCTTAGAATATTTATTTAATGACTTAAGCCTGTGCATCTCCAGATAAAATTCCAAGTTTAATAGTCAACAATGTTTAATACCTAACCATTATTTAAATGAGGGACTAATCCAGGCCTGAGGAAAATAACACCTGAGATGGCAATCATGCCCTGAAGGGGTAGATGCCAGCACAGTGAAGAAACCAAGTCATAGCTACCGCCTGCCCCAAGATGGGAATGAGGCTCGGGTGGGAATGTAATGAAAGGAGAAGGGATACATGGCTGAGGGCTGGAGAAGGACGAGGGGAGATGGTCTTGGAACACTGAGAGCTAGGAAGTGAGAACTTGGGGCCTGGATCAAGATCTAATTAACGTGTGTCTGGAGCGTGTATTGCTAATTCTCTACAGAGAAGTTCAGTGTGAGAGTAAAATTTCCCTAAGCTACTGGGATTACCAAGCTGTGGATGGAGGAGACCCAGAAAGTTCTCCATGCCGGGCTCACTCAAGGCTGCACACTTAGGGGTGATGTGGTTGTCAAAGATCATCTGGAAGAAAGACTCCTGGGCTGGCGACAGTCCCCACATGGTTTCCACCATGGTCAGAGGGTACTTGCAGATGCTGGCTCTCTGACAAGATGCTGTAGTAAGGCTTGCTGACTCGGACCTCAAGGAACTTTGGAGGGGAGTGCTTCCATTTCAGGGTTTACAGAGGCTGTGCAGCCTGCAGAGGCGGGGTGATCTGGCTGCCCTGCATCAGCATCCCTTCACCGGCCCTCAGCCTCTCACTTCAGCTGTCACATTGGGACTTCAAGAAAAGCTATTTACAGCACAGCTCCACCAGCTTTTGCAGAAAAAACTTCAACATAAACTATGACTTCTGTTGTGAAAGCAAGATAAACAATGCCAGAGATTTCTGGGCGGTAGAAACTGAGAGATGTTTTTAACTACATTAGGAAGTATCATCCATTCCTGACCATCACTTTATGGGGGGGTTTCCCTTCCATCATATGTCTTCTCCTTGTTCCTGAAGAAGCTAGGCAGAGTGCAAAGTGAGTGAGTGAAGGCCTCAATGAGAGGACAAGCAGGTTGGGGTGCAGGCACCTCAGGTATACCTCTGTAATTGTCAAGGCGTTTGATCTCCCTTCTGTGCATTTTGAGGTATACCTGTGTCTACACACCTTAAGCAAGAAGCAGGCTATAGGGAAAGGACACTACGTTCCACAGCCATCAGCATCAAACAGGACCACACACATTGACATGAGGCACAGTGAGGGCGCCAGGGGTTTTGGTGTCACAGAAATCAGTTACTAGTTTAGATTATAAAGGAGGCATTTATTTCTCTCCATTTGGGGGGGAAGGGAGTGTTGCTGATTTCAGATAGGAAGGCTTCTGAAAGAATTCTATGGCAATGGCAAATGGTTTGGAAGAGAAACAAAAAAGAAAGATTTTTCCTGGGCAGTAAAGGTGGGATGGGGAAAGAAGGTGAGGTCATGAGAGTGTGGGGCCCAAGGCCTCAGCATCCAACAAGAGACTTGGGTGTTAGCAGACAGGGCGTGTGGTTCAGAGCGAGGCTGTGTGAGTCACTGCTCTGTCCTGTCCTGCTTCACATGCACAGAGCCAAGTTCACTCTAATCCCAAGCTGCACAGTGATAGGAAGAGCCACCTTCTAGCTACCGTCACACACCTGGGGCTATGCAAGCTAGGCGAATGTCCTCTGTGGCCCTCCACAGGGCACATGCTTTCCAGTTTGGTACCAATCAGCTGAGGACTGCCTTCAGACGCCCCAGACAACCACAAGGAGCACCGAGGCCATCCTAACTGGGAGCAGCTAATGCCCAAGGCAGGCCAGGCACCACCTGACTGGTCAGCAGCCAGGCAGAAGCATAGGCAGGACTACCAGACGAGGAGAACGGGGCAGGCGGAGGGACGCAGAGAGAGGCCTCCAGCAGCAGCCATGCTGCTGAAGGACTAACATGCCAGTCTATAGGCAAGCCACAGCCTTGTGGCAACACATAGATTAATAGAAATGGGTTAATTATTGAGAGTTGATAAGAATGCTGTCATCAGCCAACAGTTTAATAATTAATATGTCTCTGTGTACTTATTTGGTGCTGAAGAGCCTACAGGACCTGGCAGGACAGAAACTGTGTCTACACCATCCATGTTTTCTAACTTCTCATCAGGCTTTCTCATGCTGTATTGAGATCTCTCTCATTGACCCAGGAGAAATCACAGCTCCAGGAAACTAACCATCAAAGGTCAACAAAAAGCTCTGAAGGAGAAACTGCACTCAGAACAAAGGATGTTACTGCTTTGTGACAGTCCAAGTGAAGGAGCAAAGCAGAGGAATCACTGTGTTACCAAGGAAGGGATGCCATTATTTACACGGAGGACATATGGGTTTAAAGACAGAAGCAAAACGACAGGAACAGACTAGCTTTTCTTTAAGAAAAAAAAAGTGATGCCAACACCTAACGTCTGTTATGATTTCCCTTCTTTAAAGGGTGAGATGTGAATTACAGGTATGAATTTTGAAACAGAAATAACATGTTGCAAATGAGCCATTTTCTTCTCAACTTTAATTAAAAAAACAAAAACCAAAATTTTGGCTGAGGAGTATTGAGTCCCAAGTTCAGACTCCTCGATGATGTGAAGCCGTATTCCTGGAGCGTAATTGACAGGCTACAGGTAGTTTGTGAACTCTGAAGGTCTGGGCATTCAGGGTAAGTACTGATACTGACTGGAACGTTTGCTGAACCAAACAAGACAGCAGCCTCGCTCTGGTGTTTGATTTATCTTACGGAAAGTTGATCCACGTCCAAGCAGCACTGGTACAGATTATTTTGGAAAAGCAGTACAGTACAAAAGGCATGGTTAATCTGAGCTATATGGACCAGACCTTGGAGAGAGCTGTAGGGGATGGACTGAAGGGGAAGTGGTTACGGAGGAGAGGCAGCTCGTGGGGTGGGGGACTCACATGCTCATACTTACTGGCAGACTCTATGAACTTAGGGTAGGCATCATACGTGATGAGAGGAATTGGCAGATCCCTGAAGTACAGTTTAAGTGCACCAGTGATAATGTTGATATCTTCATACATGTTCACAGAAATATCCGCCTTCTCACCATCTTTTAAAAGAAAAAAATAAAACAATGAATTCACAGCTAGTATCATTATAACATGATTTGTGCATGATAAAATTTTAAAGACAGGCAGCACTTCAGGTTGCTTTTAAATTAATTATTTTATTCTAGCTGTATAAAAGTTTGAGATATATAGAGTTTGGGACTGGGCAAGTGTATCTTTAACCCCTAGCTGTGATGTTTTTACTTGACAGTTAAGTGATTTTGATTTTAAAATAAAGAAAAAACCATATTTTTATTACTAGCAACCAACACCCTAGTTTCTAAGATCAGATTCAGCATGAAACATGATCTATATTAGTGACCCACTTTGGTAAAACAGCAAGTAATTTTTCTCTTCTTAAGCTACTTATTTTTCCTTGCTCAGCTGTGCACGTGTGGAGGGAGAGAGAGAAAGAGACAGAGGGAGGGAGGGAGAGAGAGGGAGAGGGAGAGAGGGAGAGAGGGAGGGAGAGAGAGGGAGAGAGAGAGAGAGAGAGAGAGAGAGAGAGAGAGAGAGAGAGAGAATGAATAACTATATTTCATAGTTGCCTGAGAATTCCCAGGGGAATGAAGCAGTGCTGCTTTCTTTGTGTTTCATGGAAACACAATTTCCAAAAGAGACCACAGGCCATGCCTGCCAATACAAGTTTGATCCTCAAGAACCACAAGGTGGAAGGTGAGAGCCTACTCCTTCAAGTTGTTCTCTGCCTCCACATATGTACCACCCCATAATAGATAAATATAAAATAACAGTGATGATAATAAAGGTTCCTTATCCACATCTGGCTTCATAGAAATGATACCTGGATCTTGCCTAACCAAGCCCTAAGGGTAAATGAGGCATTAAGAAACAAAATAAAAAAAAAAACCCAAAACAAAACCCCAAATGCCCACCAAGCCCCATGAAAATGCACCAAGAATCTGTGTGTTGAAGTAAGGGGAGAGGCACTATAGAATGGAAGACCATTTAGAGGTGTTGAGCACTCAGATCTGAAGCAAGGCTGTCTTCAGAGAGTCCTCCAGTGCTGTCCTGTGTTTCATAAAATCTGAACTTGCTGGCTGGAGAGACGGCTTAGTGGTTAATAGCACTAGCTCTTTCAGAGGACCAGGGTTCAATTCCCAGCACCCACATGACAGCTCACAGCTGTTTGTAACTCCAGTTCCAGGGGATCTGACACTCTCACACAAACATATATGCAGGTAAAACACTAAAATAGAAAAAAGTCGCCATGTATATCTATTCAGGATTTAATTAGTATCATTTCCTTGCTAGATATTTGTGTATGTCTGCATGCCTATGTGTGTGCACAGGTGGCAGATTTTAGTAATGAAAAGGAATGAGTTAGTAAGCTATAAAAGACACAGACGAAACCATTAATGCACAGTGACAGAAGTCAGCCTAACATGGCTTCGTGACATACAATTATAACAGAAAAAGACAAAAAGGTGTGATTACTGAGTCTTTGGAGATAGAAGGGACACACAGGTATTGTATGAAGATTTTTATGCTAGTGAAACTATTCTGTGTGATACTGTGGTTCAGAGAGAAGATACCTAGTGTAAACTCTGACTTTTAGTTAATAATGTATCAGTGTTGGGCTATTAACGATAACAAATACATAATACTAATTCTAGATGTTAAACCAGGAAGGATAGAGCATTCCTGGATCCCAGTGTGCAGGAGCTGGGGGCAGGAAGGTCCAGAGTTCTAGACCAGCCTGGGTAAACATAGTGAAGCTGTCTTAAAGAGCAAAATCAAGTTAGTAACAGAGAATTTGGGAGAAGATGTCAGTGGGAGGGATTGCACAGGAAATCACTGTACTTTCAGGTATTTTTTCCTCAAATTGTAAAATTACTCCATAAAAGCCCATAAAAACAACAATCTAGCTCTTTGAGTACTGCAGCCTTTCTGAGCTCACAGTCCATTTGAGTCTGCTTCTGAGTGCTTCTTTCATGCAGCGCAGTGTAATGCCATGCACAGGACAAGACCAAGCAGGATAGAGTGTTTTCTGGAAACAAAAGGCAATGTCCTCCAGGGAAACACTAGAAAGCATGCAGGTTCCTTGGCCTAAGGACCTGGAGAAGTTGAGAGGGAACCCATAGGAAGGCAGGGACCAAAGGCAGGTATCACTAACACCCAAGTCCTGACCTAGGAAAAAACAGTGAGGAATTTTTGTTGTTTTGTTTTTTTTTTCTTATTTTCTGCCACAGAGCTCCTGTTTCAGTACATATTAATAATTTTCTATGATGAATCCAGATTTCAAATATCCCTCTGTTTCCAGGGTACACAACCAATCCCCATGTTCCCAGGGTACACAGGCCAGCCTGGAAAATAAAGCCACCCTTCTTAGAGCTGCACTGTGTGAAGATGAGGTAGAAATGTAACTGGGTGCGTTTTAGCATTCAGATAACTCAGTGGAGGTCATCAGTAGAGTCACTCTCCTCTGGGCTATAGTGCCACTGTCGTGTCTTCACTCTTCTCTAGGATGCAGTGTCACTGTCGTGTCTTCACTCTTCTCTAGGATGCAGTGTCACTGTCGCGTGTTTACTCTTTTCTAGGATGCAGTGTCAGTGTCTTTACTCTTCTCTAGGATGCAGTGTCACTGTCGTGTCTTCACTCTTCTCTAGGATGCAGTGTTACTGTAGTGTCTTCAGTGACACTTCACTCTTCTCTAGGATGCAGTGTCAGTGTCTTCACTCTTCTCTAGGATGCAGTGTCACTGTCGTGTCTTCACTCTTCTCTAGGATGCAGTGTCACTGTCAAGTGTTTACTCTTCTCTAGGATGCAGTGTCACTGTCGTGTCTTCACTCTTCTCTAGGATGCAGTGTCACTGTCATGTGTTTACTCTTCTCTAGGATGCAGTGTCACTGTCGTGTCTTCACTCTTCTCTAGGATGCAGTGTCACTGTTGTGTCTTTACTCTTCTCTGGGATGCAGTGTCAGTGTCTTCACTCTTCTGTAGGATGCAGTGTCACTGTAGTGTCTTCACTCTTCTGTAGGATGCAGTGTCACTGTAGTGTCTTCACTCTTCTCTGGGATGCAGTGTCAGTGTCTTTACTCTTCTCTAGGATGCAGTGTCAGTGTCTTCACTCTTCTCTAGGATGCAGTGTCACTGTTGTGTCTTTACTCTTCTCTGGGATGCAGTGTCAGTGTTTTCACTCTTCTGTAGGATGCAGTGTCACTGTTGCGTGTTTACTCTTTTCTAGGATGCAGTGTCAGTGTCTTTACTCTTCTCTAGGATGCAGTGTCAGTGTCTTTACTCTTCTCTAGGATGCAGTGTCACTGTAGTGTCTTTACTCTTCTCTAGGATGCAGTGTCACTGTAGTGTCTTCAGTGACACTTCACTCTTCTCTAGGATGCAGTGTCAGTGTCTTCACTCTTCTCTAGGATGCAGTGTCACTGTCGTGTCTTCACTCTTCTCTAGGATGCAGTGTCACTGTCATGTGTTTACTCTTCTCTAGGATGCAGTGTCACTGTCGTGTCTTCACTCTTCTCTAGGATGCAGTGTCACTGTCATGTGTTTACTCTTCTCTAGGATGCAGTGTCACTGTCGTGTCTTCACTCTTCTCTAGGATGCAGTGTCACTGTTGTGTCTTTACTCTTCTCTGGATGCAGTGTCAGTGTCTTCACTCTTCTGTAGGATGCAGTGTCAGTGTCTTCACTCTTCTCTAGGATGCAGTGTCAGTGTCTTCACTCTTCTCTAGGATGCAGTGTCAGTGTCTTCACTCTTCTGTAGGATGCAGTGTCACTGTAGTGTCTTCACTCTTCTCTAGGATGCAGTGTCACTGTAGTGTCTTCACTCTTCTCTGGGATGCAGTGTCAGTGTCTTCACTCTTCTGTAGGATGCAGTGTCACTGTAGTGTCTTCACTCTTCTCTAGGATGCAGTGTCACTGTAGTGTCTTCACTCTTCTCTGGGATGCAGTGTCAGTGTCTTCACTCTTCTGTAGGATGCAGTGTCACTGTAGTGTCTTCACTCTTCTCTAGGATGCAGTGTCACTGTAGTGTCTTCACTCTTCTGTAGGATGCAGTGTCAGTGTCTTCACTCTTCTGTAGGATGCAGTGTCAGTGTCTTCACTCTTCTCTAGGATGCAGTGTCACTGTAGTGTCTTCACTCTTCTGTAGGATGCAGTGTCAGTGTCTTCACTCTTATCTAGGATGCAGTGTCAGTGTCTTCACTCTTCTGTAGGATGCAGTGTCAGTGTCTTCACTCTTCTCTAGGATGCAGTGTCACTGTTGTGTCTTTACTCTTCTCTGGGATGCAGTGTCAGTGTTTTCACTCTTCTGTAGGATGCAGTGTCAGTGTCAGTGTCTTTACTCTTCTCTAGGATGCAGTGTCACTGTAGTGTCTTCACTCTTCTGTAGGATGCAGTGTCAGTGTCTTCACTCTTCTCTAGGATGCAGTGTCACTGTCGTGTCTTCAGTGACACTTCACTCTTCTCTAGGATGCAGTGTCAGTGTCTTCACTCTTCTCTAGGATGCAGTGTCACTGTAGTGTCTTCAGTGACACTTCACTCTTCTCTAGGATGCAGTGTCACTGTCGTGTCTTCACTCTTCTCTGGGCTGCTACGAGGGCTTTTTACTCTTCCCTGTACAGCTGCTTTATGTTCATCATCAGGTTAGTATCAGCGTGCATATTTCTTCCTTGGGAAGCCTTTCCTAACCACTAGTGTCACTTGCTCTGCTAGACTATGTTAAGTTTTCCACTTACTAATATTTTCCTTTATGGAAATATGAAGTCAATTACCAGCATGTGCTTAGTGTGAGTCCTACACAGATGTAAGGACTAAGAACTCAAGTTACCTACTAAATTAGAGTAAATAACTCAGTGCCTGGCATACGGCAGTACCTTAATGTAATTTCTGAGTGACTAAACCAGAAGAAATAAAATTTTACAAAGCTAGGAGCCTAAAAGACTAATACTCTTGGGTTTACTATAGATAATTCTTTTAAAACCTGATTTAAACTTTGTATGCAACATTTTTAGTTTTAAAAACAAGTCACAATGCCCCGCCCCAAGACAGGGTTTCTCTGTGTACCCATGGCTGTCCTGGAACTTGCTCTGTAGACCAGGCTGGCTTCAAACTCAAGTGAGTCACCTGCTTCTGACTCCTGGGTGCTGAGATTACAGACATGCACCTCCATCACCCAGCTTAGAAACAAGTTTTATTGATAGAATTTTCATATCATATAATTAATCATTTAAAGTATACAATTCAATTGTTTTTCATGTACTTATCAAGTTGTATGACTACTATCATAGTCTGATTTTAGAACTTTCTTATGCCCTCTGAAGTCCCCATATCTGTTATCACTACCCCCTGGCCCTTGCCCTGACCCATGCAAAGGGTAATTTACCTCCCTGCCATCAGTCTGCATAGTCTGGCTATGTCACATGTATGGGTCATGCAATATATAATCTTTTCACCTAGTTTAGTTTAATACAATATGCTAGTACTACTGAACATTATCTGTTGTATTAAAATATGAATAAAAATTCCATTTATTTATTTTGTGTGTATGTACATGTGTTGGCTTGCATGTATCATTGAATGCATGTGGCAGTCAGGGGAGAGCTTTAGGAGTTGGTTCTCTCCTTTAACTCAGGTTGTCAGGAACTGGTTAGTTAGGGTTCTTACTGTTGTGATGAAACACCATGACCAAAATCAACTCAGGGAGGAAAGGGTTTACTTGGAGGAAGCAAGGACAGAAGGGAACTCAGGGCATGAGTCTGGAGACTGGACTAAAGCAGAGATCATGGAAGAATGATGCTTACTGGCTTGCTCAGCTTGTTTTCTTGTACCCCCAGGATCATCTGCCCTGGTGTGGCATCCCTGACCCTGGGTGGGACCCACATATATTAGTTAGTCAAGAATAAGCACTACAAACTTGCCAAAGGCAATCTGATGGAGGCAGTTTCTTAACTGAGGTTCCTTTTACCAGATCACTCTAGTTTGTGTAAAGTTGCCAAAACCAGAACAGGCATGGTGGTTAAGTGCCTTTACCCACTAAGCCATCTCTTTAAAACAAACAAACCTGAATTTATTTATTTGAGACAGGGTCTCTCTACATAGCCCTAGCTGTCCTGGAACTTGCTATGTAGATCAGGTTGACCTAGAACTCACAGAGATCCACCTGCCTCTGCTTCCTGAGTGCTGGGATTAAAGATATGAATAGCCATGCCTGATTCTAAACCAGAATTTTGTTTTGTTTTTCCAGACAGAGTCTCTGTGTGTAGCCCTGGCTGTCCTGGAACTCACTCTGTGGACCAGGCTGGTCTCAAACTCAGAGATCCACATGCCTCTGCCTCCCTAGTGCTGGGATTAAAGGCATGAGCCACCATCGCCCAGCTCTCAACCTGAATTTTAATAAGAACCCACACACAACTGTCTTTCATTTGTCTCACTTTAAATTATTTTCTGTTAAAAAATAATATAGACAACCTGGAATGTGAAATCCAGGACTGTGCTTTATTTGCAGAACTACAACTTTCCAGCAGCCTGTAACATCTTTGTTCCTGATTCGTTCCTTCCCTTTCAGCTCTTGGCTAACTAATGCCCTGGGATCTTGGGCTGTGGCTCCACGATGGCCTCTCAGGTACCCACCATCTAGTATTTGTAGTCCTACCTGAAGACAGAATGTAGCAAAGTGTAATGGTACCTGCTGACATTACCATAGGTAGTGCTCCAGCTGGTGACTGTCACCTAGGTAAGGCAAGAGATCCCCAAATTTGTCTTTACTTTGATTCCTGGACTAAAGAGTCCATGCCAACACTCTGTGGACTCTATCTTCCTCCTTCAAATTCGTTATTTGAAAGTTAAGCTTCCTGGAACTGATCCCTCTTAATTACTTCACTTTACTTACTTGGCTATTTTATTTGAAACTTGCTTTGAACATTGAGAGATTTGGGCAGCATTTATGTGTATGACGGATTTAAATGATCTGCACTATTGGTTTTTCCACCTGTGTTAAAACTCTTTCTATAATTCTTATAAATGACTACAGCACGAGTCCTGGAGGAGGTTTAGAGTGGGCCCCAAAGACCTGACCATGTGGAGCCTAAGAAACTATTGGGAATCTTAAAATCTGTTAGCAGTGTTAGAAAAAGGTGTCATAATGTTTAATGATGGAAAATGCATCACTAATTTGCTTTCTGTGGCTGATGCGATTTTTAGTTTCTTTCCAGTGTTTATGTAGTTTTGAAACTCATGACTGCAGGCTGGGAGGGGACATGTTCAGTTGTTGCCTTTCAGATAAAGGAAATGCCTCCTACCATTTGTCCTCACATGGATCCAGGATCCTCCTTGATGTGCATTTTTATACAACACATCATTATTTTATTGTCTTTGCATGTATAAAACACTTAGGCTGGTCTACATTCCCCTTTGCAAGTTGGTAATAGTTCATTATTTTTGTCTTCTGTTTTTGTGGCTTATGAGAAGATTGTCAACAGGAATGTATGACAGAACTAGAAGTTTGCTTATTTTCAGGCTGCGGTGGGACTTATTGGTAGAGCACCTGCCTAGTGTATGAGGCCCTGGGTTCAATCCACAGTACCTTCTCCCTGTCCCAACACCGAGGGGGAAGAGGGAGACAGGGAGGGGGAGGGGGAGAGAGAGAGAGAGAGAGAGAGAGAGAGAGAGAGAGAGAGAGAGAGAGAGAGAGAGAGAGAGAGAGAAGCGGCTGTGGCGCATGCTGTTAATCCCAGCACTGGGGAGGCAGAGACAGGCGGATCTCTGAGTTTCAGGCTAGCCTGGTCTACAGAATGGGTTCAGACAGGGTTTCTCTGTGTAGCCCTGGCAGTCCTGGAACTCACTCTAAAGACCACCTGCCTCCCGAGTGCTGGGAATAAATGTGTGCTCTACCACACCCAGCACCAATCAAACCTTAAATGTTTATTTTTAAAGTCCAATTAAACTGGGCATATTCCTGCAAATCCCAGCACTTGGAAGCAGAGGCAGGAGGATCTCAAGTTTGAGGCCATGCAGAGCTACAAGCAAGATCTTACCTCACCCCTCTGCATGATGCAGAACAAAATAAACAACCAACGGACTCCCACAGCAGGCAGGACTCAGGCCAGAACTTCAGCTTCCCTCAGCTTCTGGCTCCTGTGTGTGAGTCAGTCACACAGAGGCCTGAGAACTGTAGTTCACAGGAGGGCTGAGTGGACTAACTCCAGCTGGGGCAGGTGAGACGGTTACATCTTCTCCCGCCTTTTCTGTGGTTTTGGTAAATTTAACTCATTTCTCTTTGTGATAAATTTGGACCAGTCTTAGATATTCAAATGCTGATGATACAGATAAGCTTCGGGTTTCCTTCTCAACATTAAAATTGACGGGTTAAGGCAGCTGATGCAAAGACAAGAAACTGTAAGTTGAATTTTGTTGTTGTTTGTTAAGCTTAGTCTTTTTGAGACAGGCTGTGCTCAAATTCACTGTGTACCAAACATGACCTTCAACACCTGATCCTTCTGCTTCTATCTCTCAATTGTTGGGCTCACAGGTATGTGCCACTGTGCCTATCAGACTCTTTGGCAGAATATGGTAATCACCAGTCATTTAGAAAATTAAGAGTAGCATAAGAAATTGTGACTTTTTTGCATAGTATGACCATCTGAAGTTAATGTCTATGCTAAAAACATACCTCTATCAAAAGCCATCTTGACATCTTCAATTAGGTCACTGAATCCTGATACTCGGTACAGTCCTTCAGAATTAAGACCTGAAAATAAATCATGGAAACTAATTTTCTATTAATTCACATTTTTCTTCACATTTTAATTTTTCTTCATACTTCAAGCTGGACAAACGATGTATTAGAAAAAAATACTAAGACACACACAATTGGAAGCCTTTCCCTACTTTCCTCCTGAAAAGAATCTGTTTCACTCAGTTTTCACTCCTGACCCACTGTCACCTGGATATTTATAATTTGGCCATCATGTTGCCTAATTAGATCAGGTAACATTAAATCTTAAGGGAAATCGTTCATCACCCAATTCTATCATAAAGTCTTTTACATAACAGAAGACCTAGAGAGCCTGCACCAGCAGGCCTGTGGCAGTTTTCCCAAGTGGGTAAGAATAATTAGGGTGCAGCTCAGGTTTTTGGTCTTTGTGTTTTAATAGGTCATTTCTGCCTTTGCTTCTTGGCCTGAGTAGAATTTAAAACCTGAAAAGTGAATCCATCTCTTCCCAGAGATCTTTGTAGACTGCAGGTATCATCCATTAATGTAACCTAAATATTACTTTCCATAACGGGTTAAATGTTCCTGGAAATCAAGCTGTTTGCTTATTAGTACACAGCAGACTTGGAGAGCACACATTTTCTGACACCATTCTCTCCCATCACTGTCACTGAATACAAGAGCAGCACCAGATGAGGCACCAGAAGGGAGGGAGTAGAGGCCAGAGCAGCCTGGACCAGAAACCCTTCACCTTCGGACTTAATCTCCCTGTACTGGAAACCCCTCACCTTCGGACTTAATCTCCCTGTACTGGAAACCCCTCACCTTCGGACTTAATCTCCCTGGACTGGAAACCCCTCACCTCTGGACTCGATCTCCCTGATGCACATGTCTACCACCATTGGCCGCTTGGTGATGTGCGCTTTGACGAGCGTTGTCAGGTCACAGCTGTACACCTTCTTCACATGCTTCAGGTCTGGCTTACAGTCATTTGGGACCATCTTAGAACACTGCTTGTGAACATTCAACCCACAATCTGTGAAAAGAATGAAGGTAAAAGTCATGATGATTTTCACTCTGGGCATTCTAGAAAAGTGTGGTTAGATCTTGGAGGCCAGAATTTTCTTTCTTTTTGAGACAGAGTCTCACTATGGACCCCTGGTGGATCTGGAACTCTCTACATAGACTAGGCTGGCCTCCAGATATCTAGCTGCCTCTGCCTCCTGAATTCTGAGACTAAAGACATGTGCCACCACTTTTGAAGAGGCTAGGATTATTGCTAACAAGAATTCTTGTTGATAAGAATAACTTAATTATTTGACTTTCTGAATGACCCCAGAAGAAGCAAAAACAAAATCAAGATATATTCCCTACACTAAAACCAGTAAGAGTTAAATAATTATACATAATAGAATATCACATCAACAATGCTAAGATTTGAGTATGTTTGTTTTTGTCAAAATTCTTATGACACATTGAAAGGCATGGCCTTTTGGGAGGTGTTGGGCCCTTTACACAATTGGCTAGTGTTACTATGAAGAGGCCTGTGGGAGAGGGTTCTCTTTTCTGTCTTTTCTTGACTTTCCACTCTGACCTGGAGGATACAGCCAAGAGCCCCTACCAAGTGCTGGTACCCTGAACTCTCTACCTAAGAACTCTGGTATATCTAACACTTGTTCTTTGTATATTATCTAGTAGGAGGTTCTTTGATATAGTGGCACAGCTCAAGAAAATTTACATCTACTGTATCACTTGATATACGTGGAATTGGACATTCAAAATAAGAGTATTCAAAGTCTTAAAATAAACCTGTTCTTAATTATAACTATTCACAACCCCTTTTTAAAGGTAAGAGTACATATAATTTCTTGGGTAGTCTAAAATAGTCATTACCATTCTTTTTACTATGATCCATAGCTAACATTTATGGAGGACTTAATATTATTGCCAAGTGCCTTGTCTTTATTATTTCCTTTAAAACCACAAAGATTTATCAAATAGCTACTTTTTCTTCTCATTTCCTATTTATATCTGAAAAAACCAAGTTAAGGAATTTATCCAAGGTACACAGTGGAGCTGGAACTCCACCCTACAGGTGACTGGAGCCCTCAAGTCCCCATGTCAGATTGCCTCTATTGAAGTTACTCCTCTGGTTTTGCAGGGCTGTAACATCTTGGGCACCAGAACTCAAGAACTTCTTGGTTAATATTTGAGATCCCTTTTCAATAACAAGAGTACAATGAAGTTTTATAATGGATGAAGAAGAACAAAAGTGTTCTGCTAAATGAGACTCAAGTGATAAAATATACTGAATAAATAATTCAACTAAAACAAATGCCATCTTTATGTTTTTTAAAAAATAACCTTTCTATTTGTTAATACTCTTACCAGGACTACTTACAAAACTAGTTTAAATGAAGCAGATGCAGTTCATGGCCAGGCCTTAGTGAAATCATCTTGAGAAACCGAGAATGCCTTGGCAGCTGCCTTGGCTCTTGGGCAGTTTCATTTTGCTGTCATCTGCAGCATGAAGGGGAGGGAGAGTGACATTCCTAGAAATGTCACTACTGAGCAGATGCACTATAAGGAGCTGGGTTCTTGCATATGTGGGCCTAAGTGAACATCCCAGAGAGGACAACACCACTGTGAGTCACATCAAACACTGTCACTGCTTGGGATAGAAAGGTTTCCTGACCAAAGGCCTCAATCTGCCACTTGAAGAAATGAAGCAGCACTAATGACTGCACGACCAAAACTGAAACCCCTCTCCATATCTTACACACCACGAGGGATTTCTAATTTGACCATAAGGGAAACCAGTGGCCACACATACAGTGAAAAGATCTCTTTCCTCCAAACACACAGTGAAAAGACCTCTTTCCTCCAACCATTCGAAAGTTCTGGAGGACTTGTAAAATCTGATGTTTGTTCTAAAAATCTATGTAACCTGGAGTGAGGTATCACACTCTCTGTGTTTAGTTATATAAAACAGTAAGAACTGTGCTTCGTTTTAGCTTGTGCAAGCCTTGTTGTTCCTGTATGTACAGAGTTCTGGGTAGTAATGTGTACTGACTGATGTTAGAGCCTTTTCAAGGCAATGCTGCAAAGTGTGTTGCAGGCATTGTCATAACCCGCTGAAGGTCAGAGGCTAAACAGAACTCAAAGTCCTAAGATGGGTCTGAGTAACTGGAGTTGTAGACTTCATATCTACACTGTTCTTCATATACTACATTTAGAGAAAAGCATCTTCAAGTAATTAAATGCATAATTTCTCTCTGAATTCACCAAATTTGGTGATTTTTCAAGTAATTTGCCTTTAAGGTATTTTACCAGTCTCTCACTCTACGCTCTGAGATCTCAGTAGCGAATACTCACCCTTCCTTTCCTGTGGGTACCTCAGGCCCTGTTCTCATGGGTAATGGTGGTGGGCTCCCACCCTCCCACAGGTCAGGCAGGTTCTCTGTCATTCATTGCCATCCTTTTCAGTTGACTTTACATATTTTCCCCACATGCTTGAACTGTGTAACATCTGGGCTTCAGCTTCACAGATTCCTTCTTGTGTCCTGCTGCTTGTCCATTGCCCAGGTATCCTCTCAGGTATCAGTGTCCAGTTGCCAAGATTTTCTTCAGTTCTTTTTACAGCAGTATTTCTTTTCTGATATTCCTCTCTCTCTCTCTCTCTCTCTCTCTCCCTCTCCCTCTCTCTCTCTTTTGAGGCAGGGTTTCTCTGTGGCTTTGGAACCTGTCCTGGAACTAGCTCTTGTAGACCAGGCTGGTCTTGAACTCACAGAGATCTGCCTGCCTCTGCCTCCTGAGTGCTGGGACTCACTCCTCCTTGCCCACAACATACCACACACTCTGAGTACTTCTTCGGCACCGATAATGATTTGTCTGCTTTCAGTTTTTTGTTCAATAATGTAGATCATACCTGTCTATATTCTTGAGTTTTTAAAAAAAGTTGCTATATTTCACCTTTACCAGTCTTGCAATTATCTGTGCCTGAAAAGCAGCAATTAAAATCTAGACATTATATTCTTGTTTCTTAATTATTTAAATATGAATATTCACAAAATGTACATTACCATAATTCTGTTACCCCTTAACTACCATTAGAATGTAAATGAATTATGTTAATTATTTACTTCAAAACATGGGTCTCTGTGCTTTCTAGAAGCGCAACATGCATGTGTATAGAGAAGTCAGTGCATATAAAACCAGATAGCCTGAATTCAGTAGTCTAAGTAACATATGTGTTTTATGAAAATGCAGAATAAAGTGTAATGTGGATTCTTTATTGCTTGTTCCCTGTCTTTGTTATATATTTCTTTTTCTTTTTTTAATTTTCTGAGACAGGGTTTCTCTCTGTAGTCTTGGCTGTCCTGGAACTCACTCTGTAGACCAGACTGGTCTCAAACTCAGAGATTCACCTGCCTCTTCCTCCCAAGTGGTGGGATTAAAGGTATACCCTACCACCGTCTGGCAATGTTGTATATTTCTTCAGAAACTGGAGGATGAAATGTAGTTTAATAACAAAATTAACCTACAAAACCAAGAGATATAGAAAATGATATCTTTGGACTTATCTTCCATTTATAGTGCAATATCTTCCAGAGGAACAGAACAATATATGAC
Source organism: Cricetulus griseus (assembly GCF_003668045.3). NCBI lineage: Eukaryota > Metazoa > Chordata > Mammalia > Rodentia > Cricetidae > Cricetulus > Cricetulus griseus. The sequence continues at coordinate 101,509,628 of NC_048599.1, read as the reverse complement.
TTAAGTAAATATGTATAAAAAATAAAGTCTTTTTTTTTTTTTATTTTTGAGACATAGCCTCTCTGTGTAGCTCTGACTGTCCTGGAATTCACTCTGTATACCAGGCTTGCCTCAAACTCACAGAGATCCACCTGCCTCTGCCTCCTGAGTGCTGGGATTAAAGGCTTAATGGCAGACCGAAATATTGTGTGCTGATATATTTTTTCAGAGCATGTCTCGGGCAGCTTTACTGCATTGTGAACTCAAGAATATAAAAGGATGCTGTATCTTCTGTGTTTTGCCTGCAATTATATCTGTGCATCATTTGCATGCTTTGTGCCAAGGAAACCAAAAGAGTGGGGGCCAGATTCTCTAGAACTGGAGTTACAGATGGTTGTAAGTCACCATGGGAATTGGTCCTCTGGAAGAACAGCCAGTGCTCTTAACCACCGAGCCATCTCTCCAGCTCCTGATGCTGTATTTTATGTTGCCTTACCCTGCCTTCCAAAGGACTTCCTATCCAACCTTGTTAGAAGTTTGGTCTTTGAAATTAATCCTATACTTTTATATTGTTCAAATAGGATAAAGAATATTTGTTTAGTAAACATTTCATTGTCTTTAAGTTCCTAAATCTGAGCTCAGTCATTGCTTGGTGTAGTTTAGATGACTGCAGCCAGATGGTGGTGCTGCAGCATTTAATCCCAGCACTTGTGAGGCAGAGACAGATGGATCTCTGTGAGTTCAAGGCAGCCAGGTCTACAGAACGAGTACCAGGACAGCTATGGCTACACAGAGAAGCCTTGTCTCGAAAAACCAAAAGATGACTGCAAACTTTCAAAGGAAAAATGTAAGACTGTTGGTGTCATACGCGTTTTGATATGTGGATGTATCAAGTTTTACGCTTGGGTTTCCATTTTGAGATTATACATGGGGAAGGATACGAAGAAACATATTTTTCTCCTTTCTGTAGCACTGAAGACTGAACCAGGGCTTCGTGTATGCTGGGCAAGTGCCTACCACTGAACTACAGCTGCATCCAATAAATTATATTGTTAAATGTAACTCTCTGGTATTTTCCACTATGAAAGATTTTCATTATTTTTAATTGTGTATATGTGTGTCTGTGTGTGGGTAGGTACATTTTCCTGCAGGTGCTTGCAGAGGCCAGAGGTGTTGGATGCCCCTGGAACTGGAATTATAGGCAGTTGGGAACCCTGATGTGAGTGCTAGGAGCTCAGGCCCTCTGCAAGAGCAGTGCAGGCTCTTAACTGCTGAGCCATCCTCCCTTCCAATTCCTTCCCCTATTGAAAGTCAGTATCTCACATTCTAATAGGCATCACAAGTCAATATTTTCATAAGCAAGTTAAGAGAAATGGCTTATGCCTTGGAATATTTATGAAAATATTACTTTCAACCAAAAGAAGCCACATGAGACTTTTTAAAGGGATTCTTCAAATTCTCAGCAACGTTTAAGGAAAATAACTACTGTTATGTGTAGCCAGTTGAGGCACTAATAAAAACAGAGGTTATTCTTTCCTCACACCTAAAGTTCTGTATACTTAAAACGACTTTTGTTATTAGGAGAAAAACTGCTATGTCTTGTTTGAGGGCAGAAATGACAGTAATAGTGATGAAAATCTTCGTAGTTTAAACAAGGCTGAAATGTCTGCTATAAAACAAGCATCATCCTTCCTTTTTCTTAGAATATTCTGGCAAGGCTAAAATAAACACAACTTAGGAATTCTAGTAGAGTAATTTCTTTGGGGGGGAATAACATATCCTGGAAGAGGGACATCTGATGAACTTCAGTGATTACATAATGATAGCAGAACCTAGAAACTTACATTTTATGATTTTAAAAAGTTTGGGAAAATTAATTGTTTGAATACGCATCCTTTGTGTGTGTGTGTGTGTGTGTGTGTGTGTGTGTGTGTGTGTGTGTGTGTGTACACATGTGCACCTGTGCATGATTTATTTATTGTCAGATCTTGCTATAAAATCCAGACTGGTTTTGAACTCATAATCCTTCTGACTTTATCTCAAGTGCTGTACAGGCATATCTACAAAGTTCCCGGTGTCTCCCAAAAAGAGACTATTATTCCACCTATCACAGTGAGTCTGTGCTCTCTATAATCTTCATTCTTTGAATTCTTTGAATTTTAGATAAAGTAGGGGACTCCAAGGCCAGATGAGCAGAAGAGTCCTAGAGTGACTTTAGATCTAAAATCCTCACTTTCAATACAAATGTAATTGGTTATGAAAACAGAACTAACGTGAGTCTAACTGTTGTTGGGTTTTTTTTGTTGTTGTTGTTTGTGTTTTTTTTTTTTTTCTTTAAAGAAGAGTGTCACTGTGTAGCTCTGGCTGACTTGGAACTCACTATGTAGACCACGCTGGCCTAGATTCTGGTCTCTGCATCCTGAGTGCTGGAAGGCGACATCTATCAAAGCAGATAGCTAACTTATAAAAATTATTTTTGTTTTCTGAAGATGAGCATGGTAGGTTTGTGGAGTTTTTGTTGTTTTTAAGGCAGAGTCTCTAGTAGTCTAGGCTTACTTGAGCTTCCTATGTAGGTGAGAATGAGCCTGAAATCCTGACCTTGCTTCCACCTCACAAGTGCTGGAATTACAACCCTGCACACTATACCTGGTTTTTAAAAAAAAGTGTGCTGGGGAGTGAACCATGTGAGGCAAACACTCTGCTGAGGCACGTCTCCAGCCCCTCCCTCGGTATTGAAAACACAGGCTGACATGTGCTTACATTAGGTAACATTTTAAAGGACAGAATGAAACGTCTCCAGGCTTTTCTTTTAGCTTTTGCCCTTTACTTACGGTAAGAGATGGAGGCTATACATGTGGGGCTGGGAGGTAGAGTTAAATCATTTTATTTCTCCTTGCTTACGTTATCACTAAAAGTTATCCCAAGGCATTTTTTCCAAATACAATGTTGGGACTGTAGCATATTGCCACATACACTTCAGACACAGTGGGTGTGGTTTTTGTTGGTGGCTGACAGGATTCTCATGTATATGGCGTTCACTCTTTCAAAAGGTAAATGGTACATATCATTAATTCATAGAAAACCTTATGTTAGTGACTGTCAGATGCTAGGAAACTCTCTCAGTGGTCAAGGGTGTCTCACAAAAGGCAAATGAGGCTGACTAAGACCCTTACTCCTTGAGCAGGTGACCCTGCTGTGGACGGAGTGTGTCATCTGCCTTTGAACAACCATGCAGACCCGTAGCTCCCAACCTGTGGGTTAACCTACCCTTTCAAAGGGGTTGCATATCAGAGAAGTGACTTGGATATATGCAATACATACTGTGCTTTGCTACTCTTAAGAAAATGCAACTTAGTAACACATAAAAATGCATATAATACACAATAAAAATACTCAATTTGAAAACCAGATAAGAGAAATTAGGGTATTTAAGGTGGTAATTCTGACTGTTGTCATTTTGGAATAATTTACTCTTTTTTCAAAATATATTTTTTGTTTCCACACTGATTGTTTTTTTAAAGATTTATTTGTCATGTATACAGTGCTCTGCCTGTATGCATGACTGCAGGCCAGAAGAGGGCACCAGATCTCGTTGTAGATGGTTGCGAGCCACCATGTGGTTGCTAGGAATTGAACTCAGGGCCTCTGGAAGAGCAGCCAGTGCTCTTAACCTCTGAGCCATCTCTCCAACCCCTAATTTACTCTTAATATACTTCAGGAAAAAAAAAAGTCAGGGTCTTATGTATCTCAGGCTGGCCTTGAACTCACGAATTGGCTGCATATAATCTTGAACATCTGATCCTCCTGCTGTCACCTCCAGAGTGCTAAATTCCATGTGTTTGGCACCATGCCTAATTTTTGAGATTGTAAGGATTGACACCAGGCTTTGAGCATGTTAAGCAAGTACTCTACCAACTGAGCCACAGTTCCAGCCGTTAGCATATATTTGAGTAAAAAGCTTTAAGCTAAAAGGCATGGAAGAAGGTATTTTAGTTTTAAAAACTAAACAGCAGAACTTTAACAATCAAATATAACATATTTAATATTTAGATCAAATACCACGATTTAAAATTTAAATAATAATTAAGGCCATGCTAATATGTAGTCTGGATAAATGAGTAGTATTGAGAATAGTGGCTGTATACAAATAAATTTTTACATGATGAGAATAATTATTTCATTTCCCAAACTATATAAAATTCCTGAAGTGTGTATGTGTGGATATACACACACTGGTAGGACAAAGAAAATTATATTTATTTAGAGCTATTAGGATCCCAATTTTGGAAAACAGTTTTAAATTGTCTTAAAAATGTGTTTTCACATGTTAAGATTTTTTAATTTAAATGTAGATTTATTTATTTTATGTGTATGAGTGCTCTGCTTACATATATGTCTGTGCACTACATGTGTACCTGATACACACAGAGTTCAGAAGATGGCATCAGATCCACTGGAACTGGAGATTCAGATGGTTGTGAGTCACCATGTGGGTTCTGGGAACTGAACCTAGGTCCTTTGCAAGAACAACAAGTGCTCTCGACCTTCTGAGTCAACTCTCTAGCCTATTGCATTGAGTATTTCTTTATGGTAAAAGTTTCTAAATGGGGACCTAAAGTACCATTATCATTTTTCACAAAAGGATTTGTCACATTGAACATCTTTGTGCAGCAAAGGGAAAATATTAATGATTAGGGGGTTTCCAGAATTTGGTAATCATCTTTGAGAATAAATTTGCAGACTTTTTACAGCTTTGACTTCGATAAAAAAATTTTAGTAAGGACAATTCAGCCTAACAAGTCAGCCTTAAAATTCAGTTTCCAAGGCAACAATCATATGTCCTGGCACATTGCTTAAAAAAAGCACTATAGACGCAGTTAGTGCAACACCAAGGGCAAGTGGTGAATATAACTGACGTGTTTTTGTCTTCTGAAACAAGCTGGCCTCTTCCTTTTCAGGGGACTGATTTACACATATCCCTACCGCTCTGCGCATCAGACAAAAACCCGGTCTTCAGGTGGCTGCTGACACAATGGGGAGAGAAGAAAGGCTCTTACCTGCACATTTTACTCCCTGAGCAATGAGGCCCCACATGAAATTGGCACAGTATTCACACCAGTGTGGCCCTCGGAACGTATGGACCTGAAAAAAAGAATGGAGCAAAGTGGAGAAAGGGGAGACATCCATGAGGAGGTTGTGTATCAATCAAGGCAGCATTATACAAGCCACACTGAGCTGAAGATGCAGCATGGCTACATTTAGAAAAATTGACTGAGTTGAACTGACAAGTGACATTTTTTCAGAGCTTTAGTTCTTCTTTTAGAAGTGATGACACATCAAATCAATAGATTGCAATTTCCTTTTGGTAACAATTTCTACCATGGAATTTTCCAATGAGTCATCTCCTCAGGCACAAGTAACCTCTTTGACACTGACATGCATGTCTCAGTGTGATGGCTGGAAGGCTAAGAAGAAGGGTTGGCAATGTCTTAAGTCTGTAAAGACTTTGTCAGATAATCCATTTTCTTTGGTAAAATGGGTTATATACATTAAAGTGACACTGGTTGCAACCGAATCATCAAAAAGGGCCAATTCTTCAAAATATTTTATATTTACTGTGTTAACAAACACATTTTAGTACCTATAAAAGCTACAGTCAATGAGAAACTGGAAGCTGGCATTTCAGGCCTGTGACATCGCATTGGCTCCCATAGACTTTCATGCATAGGAAAGGTAAAGTATTTTAATGCCGGTGAAAAATATTACTGGAATAGTGAAGCCATGAACCTGAACCCTACACATTAAACAATAAAATTAGGAAATCTTGCCTGGTATGGTGGCACATGCTTTTAATCCCAGCACCAGGGAAGCAGAGGCAGGTGGCTCTCTCTATGAGTTTGAGGTCAGCAAGGGCTGTATGGTGAAATGAGAGGGAGTGGGGGACAGAGAGGAGAGAGAGGAGAGACAGAGGAGAGACAGAGACAGACAGACAGACAGAGAGAGAGAGAGAGAGAGAGAGAGAGAGAGAGAGAGAGAGAGAGAGAGAATGAATATATTACCAATTTTGGGCAAATTCTGGTTGAAAGTGCAATAGGAAAATAGCAAAAAAGGAAGTCAACTGATTTAAAGCCAGTTAGACTTAATTAAGGTCATTCCCTCCTGCAGGACACAGAAAACACAGAGAAAAATCACTAAGTATGATGATTTCAATGCAGAGATCTAACAGAACAGTTCTGTGAAGAGTAAAATGCAACTAAGAATGTCATTTTTCATAACTGTGATATTAGCCGACTTGACTGGGTCTCAGAAACAAAGTAATGACTCTGGTATATGTATGTATATTTATACATTTTCAAGCGTAAGATGTCACATGCATAACATATTTCATTTAGAAAAACTATACTGATTGAATCATTAAACACCACTGACTATAAAATAAAGCTCAACTTCAAAGACATTGTAATATGAAATAAGATGTCTCTAATACAGTCAGTGAAATATGGTATATCAGAATTCTGGCACAAATATAGAACTGGTACAGATATCCCCATGAGGCAGCAGTAGATAGTCCACAGTTCACTCCAGGTATATGTTTGTGATTATAGCAAGCAAGCTTGAAGACCAGGTTTCATGTTCACTCTGAAAACCAGGCCATAATTTCCTTTATATATTTTTATGAAAAGGGTCAGGAATACAATACACACTTGCCCCTGCTTGTCTGTGTTCCTCAGAATGAACAAAACTGGATGAACCACACTCACTCTGTGAAGTAGACTACTGGTATGGACTCACACCAAGAGGTGAAGATGATGAAATCACTACAGCATCCTCAAGTTACTTTGGAGAAAGTATTTGGATACAAATCAGCCCACAGGTTGCTGGGTCTCATGGTAAGTATGTATCACTCAGATGAGTGATATAGATGAGTAAAAATGGATGGGAATATGGAGGAAGGCCCAAGAAATACTTTATACCTGCCACTTTCCTTGTGGTGAAGCATCTGAAATTACAATGGGGAACAAATAGTAGATAGTGTTTTGTTTATTACTTGAACACAAGAGCACTAACTACCAATGTTAGTACAGTCCATTTCTCCCTCCTGAGAGCAGTGGTGAATGTGGCATTTAAAAGTCACAGGGCATCTGTTCATATGACACATAATGAAGAAAAAGTTTTAACTGTGCAGGCCCCATGCTCTCTAATCAGATTGCACGTGTATATCAGAAAGCAGCTGTTACGGAATTATTACTCATACACTTCAGGCTGCCACAGATTTTTTAAAATAAAGGCATTTTGAACCATTTGTGGCTATTATATTCTAAAAATTGTTAAGAAGTAGCTTGCAAAGCCCCCAGGAAATTGCCTTAGAAACATTAGCAGCTAGCTTAACTTCTTATATAGTGCAGTTAACTAGATTTCCTGTTGACTTTTTATATATAAAATTCACACACCTTACATTATTTCCTTCATTCTGTGATCATAGTGACTCAACAACAGTGTGTGTGTGTGTGTGTGTGTGTGTGTGTGTGTGTGTGTGTGTAGGAGCCAGGCTAATTACAACAGTTTAAGATCTGATGTGTGGGGTACAAAGGCAGAGAGAGCCAGTCAGGTTGGAAGAGATAAGATGGCTGGGAGAAAGAGGTCAGTGACTGGACAGGTTCCTTAGGGTTAAATGGAGATAGGATCAGAGTTAGCTGGAAAGGAAGAACAGGAAGGGCCACACCCCCTTCCTTGGGTCTCAGGTAGCACAGGCTGATAATGAATGTTGCTAAGGCTGACCTTGAACTCCTGACCCTTCTACCTTCATTTTCCAAGTGCTGGGATTATAGGCAGGTACTACCTGATTTAAGAAAAACCTTTAATGTTTTACAGCACAATAGGGAAATTATAGCCAACAACGATTAGCTGTATATTTTAAAATAGCTAGTATATAAAATTTTGAAAGTTATCAACACAAGGAAACAATAAATGTTTGAAAAAGGTTGATGCCATTACCCTGGTCTGGTCATTACACTTGTGTTGAAAATTACACTGTGTCCCTAAAGAATACATAACCATGTGTCAATGAAAAGAAACAGCCCTTCATCTTTATAGAGCCTAGCACAATACAAACAGGTGGTATTTACTGCACACAATTCTACAGTTAATGCCATCTGCTAACAATTTCACTAGAAACAGTTGTATTTTAATGATGTTTTAAAAAGGAGATAATCAAAATGTAATTCATGTTCTACTATAACTGAGAAGTCAAAAGTGGCATTGCTTAGGAAGGGACTAAGAAGGAAGGAGAAAGTGGAGGACAGGTCTGAAGTGGGTTACAAAAGGCTTTGGCAAGAAGCCCAAGACGACAATAGTTAGGACCTTTAGGTTTCATAAATGCTAATATACCAGGGTAACAATCTAACCCCAGCCCATTTGCTTGTTTGCCTATTTTTAAAGACAGGGTCTTTCTCTAGAGCTCAGGCTGGCCTTGCACATCTGATCCTCCCACCTCAGCCTCCTCATGCTATCTGTTATTATCGGCATAGGCCACCATGCCCACCTGACAACAGTGAGTAACTTTTGCCTGGAATGCTCTACCCTATGAATAGTAGATGCCCATCAAAGACCAGCAACCGGGCAGTACTTAGGGAATAAATATACAACCAAAAGTTGTGCATTATGCAACAATGCCATTTTCAGAGTTTTCACTATAATGTCTGAAGTTTTTTCTTTCCTATCTTCGCCGATGCTGCCAGATTTTTCCTTCTTCACCCCTGTTCCCTTTCTTTTGTTCTTTTTGTATTTTTCTTTTTGTTTCTGAGACAGGGTTTCTCTATAGCTTTGGAGGATGTACTGGAACTAGCTCTTGTAGATTAGGCTGGTCTCGAACTCACAGAGATCTGCCTGCCTCTGCCTCTGCCTCTGCCTCCCAAGTGCTGGGACTAAAGGTATGCACCCCCACCACATGGCTTCCCCTGTTCCCTTTCTTAATTCCTGATTCTTAGTTGCTGTCCTGGTTAGGTTTTGTCTTGTTTGCTAATTCCACACAAACCTAGACATATGTAGGAAGAAGATATCTTAATTGAAAAATAAAAATGCCTCCACAAGATCGGCCTGTAGGGCATTTTCTTAGCTAATATTTGATGTGGGAGGGCTCTGCTCATTGTGAGCAGTGCTACCCCTGGGCAAGTGGTCCTGGGTTATATAAGCAGGCTGAGCAAGTTATGGTGAGCAAGCCAGTAAGGAGTGTTCCTCCATGGCCTCTGCATCAGTTCCAGGCTGACTTGCTTTGATGAAGAACTGTGATGTGGAAAGGTAAGCTGAATAAACCCTGTGCTCTCTAAGTTCCCTTTTTGATTATGGTGTTTATCACAGCAATAGAAACCCTGACTAAGACCACAGTAGACTAGGAAATCTAACAACAGAATTTTGTTAGGAGTGAATATAAACAAGGATTTTCTTTTAAAGTTTTATGTGTATGGTGTTCTGCCTGCATTTTATACCTGTGCATCAGCTGTGTGCCTGAAGAGGCCACAAGGGGGAGTGAGATCCTCTGCAACAGGAGTTTTGGACTGTTGATAGCCACCACATGGGTGCTGAGAATCAAACCCAGTTCTCCAGGGAGTGCTCTTTTTTTTTTTTTTAAATCATTAATCATTTGTTTATTCATCCACACAAAAAGCTCCTATTGAATTCTACATATGGGGATCCCAAAGTAATATGTAAATCTTTATTTGAATTACAATCAAGATTGAATTACATGACGATCCCAGTTCCCTTCTCCCTCCCTTCCTCCCCTACCACGCCCCCCACTAAAATCCTACCTGTCATATGTTCTTTCTTCTAATCTACACCTGACTCAAATTTCTGCTTCCTCATGACCTCTGCATCCTTCCTTTTCTTCAGGGAGTGCTCTTAACAGCTGAGCCATCTCTCCAGCTTGCCTTGAAAGCCTTTAAGCATACAAAAACTTTTGCCTTTTTCTGAGTTTTAGACAATTGAGCAGATTGAAGTGATCTTGTGATGAATGAGAGACTTCAATGCCATCTTACTTTGGCTCCTCCAAGTGGAATCCAACCTCTACTTTCTGTCAGACCATAAACACACACACACACACACACACACACACACACACACACACACACACACACACACACACCCCACACTCGCGCGCACTTTGTAAAGAGTAAGGGGGCAGATTTCTTTATAAACAGTGCTACTTGAAACGAAACTAATACCAGAAATGATGCCTTTGGAGATTCTTTGGTGAGATAGTTCGAAGGAGCAGTCTCTGGCAGTATGGGACATTATAAGTTGGGAAGGCCCCCTGGTAAGAGGACATGGAACTATTTTTCCTAGGCTACATCTAAAGCTGTTGGTTCATTTTGACAAGTCAAAGTGACAGAGTACATGGCATGACACACTCCCTAAAGAACAAACAGCACGATCAACTAGTTTTAAAGCCCTTTTCTCTTTTGCTTCTGGAAAAAAAGAAGTTATTACCATTCCATATACAATTACTTTTCACCTGTGAACTACTCCTTTCACGTTAATTGCTCTGTTTAAACAGTAAGATGGAACTAATTAGTGAACCCCAATAAAGTCTTATCTTTGAAGGCACCAGCCAAAGCCAGGCTGAAAAGGACACAGAGGGTGTGAGATGGGAGGTATGTTGGGGGCAACAGCCAGTGTCACATCATCTTCCAGGCAAGGACCTTGGTGGACAGTGAAGCCATCCTCTGGGGTGTGCTGTAATGAAATACCTGCTTCTCACCATGTTCACAGGATTTACAACTCCACTTTGAATACTAATAACAGAAACAGCAAAAAAGAAATTCACTCCACTGGAAGATAAAGAACACTCAGCAGCATCCCCCTGATGCCTCTCAGGCAAATACTCTCTCTTTAGAAACAGTAATAAAGGCAATGGCCTTGTAAACCACAGTGGAAGTGACAAGAACATTAGGGCAGTGAGCATTTGCTGGTGAAGGTGACAATGACATTTCAGCAGCAGCCTTCTCATTTGGGTGGCTCTGATGACTCAGTCCTCCAGCATGGTACTGGGCAACAAAAGAAGGGAACAGATGATGACAGTCAAATGGAAGGAACACAGAAATGTAGACAGCCAGGCACAAAAGGCCATTTCTTCTGCACTCCTCATTTTTATGATTTAGTGAAACTATAATAAACATTTTTAAAATGTTAAAAAGTAAGATCACTTGATATGAAATTTATAATCTTAGTATTAATTTGATTACTTGTGTTAAAGTGTATACATGTATACAGCTATATATATATATATATATATATATATATATATATATAGCTGTAAAGAGATGCATATCATATCAGCTGTGAACATTAGCAGTAAATACATGAATTTGTACAGAGTCTCTTGCAAACAAAGGTAGGGTTGTAATTAAAATAGTAGGGCCTTTAGTATCAATACAATACCTTCTTGCCTGTTATTTAGTCAAATCTAGTCAAAACTGCCTTCAAACTCTTGAGAAAAATCTATAGAGTAACATTTGGGTCGAGTTAAGCCACCAACACTGTCATTGGCCACTTTGGTGGAAAAGATTGATAACCTTTTCCAATTTTCCTTTTTGTGACCTCATCTTGGAAGAGAGAAGGGTATGGGGCTCTTGCTGAAGCAATTTCAATCAATAGTAGAAGCGAGCTAAGTACCTGGGGGATGACAAGTCAGTGGCCAGCAGCAAACAGAAATCAGGAAGACATGGGACAGCTGGTGAGGGGCCTAGGTGCAGATGACCTCTACAGTTGGCTGTTGAACAGATAATTACACAGGGGGCTAGGGTTTGCAGGGTCTGCACCAGGTTATACCCAACTGCACAAATGGTGAACATACACAGAGCATCATTCTGGTCAGTATGACAAAGGAAAGAAGATTGATGACTTTCTATTTCAAGAATGGGAAAACTGTTCAAAACTGAGAGAAGTACAATAAAAGTCCCTCCAGACCCATGGTTATCATACCCAAATAAATAATGTACTGGCCTATAAGTAACAAGCTACAGGGAAAGCTGGTACAGTATGGCAGCCTATGGCAGTCAACCTTGCTTTTCCAGAAGGACAACTGTAGGGGCAAGACAGTCTCTCAGCTCTGCTCCCACACGATAAGCACCATAAAAATAGGTTCTATTAAATGGCATATGAAACAGTACTTTGAATATGGAGACAAGTAGTAAATTATTATTAATCTTATTCATAAGAATCATTTCCTGAGCTAGGGAGATGCTGAGTTGGTAAAGTGTTTGCTGTGTTGTTCTGTTCAGTCTCTAGATCCATGTGAAAAATCCAGGTATGGTGGCATGCATGCGGTGACAGACAGTGCTGTGGGATTTACTGGGGCTTACTGGGTTGCCAGCCTGGCCACACAGGTGAGTTTTAGGCCAAGAGGGAGACTAGGTCTTAAAACAAAAACCAAAACAACCTAAAACAAGGTGGATAGCATCTGAAGAATGACACCTGAGGTTGGCTTTTAGCCCCCACATGCATATGCACACACCTCTACACACATCTGCACATTCATACACACACACACACACACACACACACACACACACACACACACACACACACATTCACTCACCATAACCAATACAAGGTATTAAGATTTGAATTTCTTTATGAATTCCAGCCAGTCAACCAGTTATTCTGTCTGTCTACCGACTAATCCTGAGAGACAGTTGTTGCTATGTATGCAGTTCAGGCTTACCTGGAACTTAATCTGTAGCCCAGGCTGGCCTTGGCTTCCTAACTTTCTGTTCTCTCTACTAAATGTTAGGATTACAGGTATTATCATCCTTATCTTTTTGTCCATTTTTTCATCACACTACAAGGTATGGTGATCCATGCAGATCTGAGTTTGAGGCCAACATGGTCTACAAAGTGACTTCCAGGACAGCTAGGACTATACAGGGAGATCCTATCTCGAACAAAAGAAAACAAAAATAAAAAAGTAAAACAACAAATATAACCAAACCACTTTTCATTTCAAAATGTGGAATTTTAAAGCTTATATTTTCCATCCTATTCTCCTGATAGTGTTCCCTCTAAATTGATCATGCTCAGGTTGAAGAATGTCAGATGTTATGGATGGCACAACAGCTAGGGGTACAGCCAAGCCTGACCACCAGAATCTGATCCCAGGACCCACATGGTAGAAGGAGAGACTGTCCACCCATACCATGGCATTCAAATGTCTCTGACCCTTAGCATAAAATAAATGTAACATTAAAAGAAAAAAAAAAAAACAATGTATGGGGCTAGAGGGATGGCTCAGCAGCTAAGAGCACTGTTTGATTTTTCAGAGGACCAGGGTTCAATTCCAAGCACCACATGGCAGCTCACAAGTGTCTGTAACTCCAGCTCCAGGGAATCTAACATCCCTACAAACATGTACATGCAGGGAAACCACCAATACACATAAAATAAAAATATATAAATCATTTAAAAATCCAAAATAATATCAGAAAACAATAGTCTATTTTGAGAGTTCAATTCAGTGGTAAAACTGAACACAGTAATCAATATTTTTTTAAAAACCAGTCTTTTAGTTACAATTATAAGTATAATAAGAAGAGAAAAGAAAGGAAAATCACAACCAGTAAAAAACAGAGTTGTGGAGTCCAGTCCAAACTGACTCATCTACAAACACTGGTCCTGTTCAAGGGTCATTGCAGAAGAGGAGTCATGACTAGTAACAGCCAGAACAGAGAGTTTGCTGTGAGATTGTGTCTCCTAGAAATGTCATAGAACCTACACCATGAAATATCACCAACATGGCTGACTAAACATGACCTGGATTAGGACAATATCAATAGACATACTACCGTGGGTCAGGGAGGGGGATTCAGGAGGCCTTAACCCTAGAAAGAACATGAGAAAGAAAGTGAGAAACAGTCTTCCTGATGGAGGAGCACACCACTTGGTTATAGAATACCAAAAGGTCAGCCCTGAGAACATACAGACAAATAACATTATACAGACTGGGGAGGTTGTATTTAGGAACACACACACTCAAACACATACATACACACAAACACACACACACCCTAACATACAGATGTAGCAATAAGCATATGCATAAATATAACAACAATTAAAAAGAGGCCATAAATTTGAAAGAAGAAGGGGATGGTTTACATGGGAGGGGTTGGAGGGAGAAAAGGGAAGTGGGAGCCAGAAACAAGCATAGAAAACACAGCTAGAAATATCAGAGAGCCCTTTAAAATAGACAGGGTTTTGATTCTTGACTTTTGAGGTTGGGATTTTGTTTGTTTTTGTGAGAAGAGCATGAAATCTGTCATGTTAAATATTAAATGTGCTATTAACTAGGAACCATTGACTAGCTAGCAGTGTCATTAACTAGGTACAGTTGACTTGTTAACAGCACTGTAAACTAGGCACAAACAAAATAATAGATCAGCAGAAACTTTACCACTTTTCTGGCCTCCCAGGCCCTGGCAGCCAGTCTCTGTTTCTATGAATTGAATTATTTGAAATTCCACACATAAATGGACGTGTAATTTGTCTTGCTGGACAAATTGTGTTTCACTTAGCACAATGTCAGGTTCATCTATATGGATGGAAAAGTTCTCCCTTTCTAAAAGCTAAATATTCCTGTGCTGGTTAGTTTCTGTCAAGCAGAAGTGTGATGTTCCACAACCATTTCACATCATAGTCACATACTAAACACTGAATTCTGGGAAAGAGGGCATTAGTAAAGCATTTTAACATCCATGTTCATGCATAACACATCATGTTCTCCTTACTCTTCTCACTGTATTGGTATTTGCTTCCCAAGGACTATGTGACAACTATCCTACCCTTTGCATGTCTGGCAGGGTGGTGCACATGTGGGAGCTGCTCACAAACACTGGAGAGATGTAGAGAACATGGAGGAAATGGAGAACATGCCAGGAAAGCTGAAGTACTCTCCTTTCAGATCTGAGAAATACTGTGGCCAATATGTTTCAAGATTGCTAATGTGCTTCTCTTTTAGTATGTTTAACAGTGACTTACCATGGGTACACTGGAGTAGATCTTTTCTGGGTCACATGGACATGGGAGGGACTTTTACAAACAAGAGCACGTTTCTAAGACATATCTGTCCTAATGAGATCATTTTAAGAACAGTATTCTAGCAAACATGCGTGTGACAATAAAAAAAAAAATTGTCATATACCCTCACGAAAGGTAATTTGTACCAGGAAAGGCAGTATCAACAAGGGAAGTAAAATTGTGGAAATTGGGAAAATAAAACCAGATTTCAAAATATCTTAGGACTAATGGAGAGATGGATCAGTGGTTAAGTACTCTGACAGTTCTTGCAGAGGACCCAGATTCAGTTCTCAGCTCCCAAAGCAGATGGCTCACAACTGCTAGTAAATGCCTGTAACTTTAGTTCTGGGGGCCTCTTCTGGCCTCTGTGGGCTCTGTACTTATGTGGTGCATAAACATATAAGGAGGCACTTACAGAAACACATGAAATAAAAATAAATCTTTAAAAGCAATGGTTTGTGAGATTATGAATGTAACGTGTTGCTTCTGAGTTAGGTAGAATAACTCTTACCCTATGAAATGGCTATGAACTATAATACAATTATGCACAAGCCACCACGGCTCCTTGTGAAATGCTTCTTTCTGGGTTAATAATGACAGGCACAATCTTTCTGATCACCATAATGGCCTAGACTTGCACTTGGGGTGTCAGAACCAGGTCCTCAGCATTTAAACCATTAGCGAGGTGGAGTGAGGTGAGAGGGCTGCAGTGCTGGGGCAGCAGAGAGGCCAGCACAGAAAAGTGCAACGAGCCTTCCAGACAGCAGAGGCAGAAGGCAGAGGCAGAGTCATGTCTGCTCATTACTTTGGGGTCTCACAACATCTGGTAAGCACTATGCCAGGTCTTACAGGCACCTTATAGGTGATTTTTCCAGCCTCCCAGTTTCTTCTCATCAGTCCTTTCCCTGTCTAACTGCAGAGGCAGAGAGAACCCCATTATGTACTGATCTTGGCTATTTTTGTCGTCTTTGGCCCACATTCAAAGTGAGGAGAGGAGGACTGTGCTTAATATAAAATATACATTGCAGTTCCTTTAACCTCTTGTTTGCAGAACAACTATTCCTTCAAAATCTCACGTGGGATACTCCGTGTTCATGTCCATAAAGAACAGTGCATTACTGCAGAACTTAATGAGATGCTAACCACACGAATGAAGACAAGGCAAGAGGAGCTGGAGTTTGAGGCCAGCCTGGGCTACATAATAAGTTCAAGGCCAGACTGGGCTATATAGTTATACTCTCATAAAATTAAAAAAACCCACAGAGATTAAAGCATGATGTTATCATAGTTTTTGTTTCATTTTCAAAAGTATGTAATTTGGTGAATATAAAACAATACAGGTACTCAGAAGGATCTTGTATGAAGATTTCCTGCTGTCATGAGAATTGGTTTCAAAATAACAGGTCCACTATGTTACACTGTGTGCTCAGTCAGTCATTCAGTCAACACTTCTTAAACATGTACTAGCTGCTAGCACTTTACCACATATGGCAAAGAGGGAAAGAACGCAAAGTAGGAAAACATGGCAACACGGTTAATAGCCAGCACAGGGGTCAATCACTGAACGTAATATTCCACTCTTGTTTCAAGAAACAAAATTCCTCTCAGATATGTATCAAATGGAAGAGTAGATGGCCCAGATCTGTGTGTGTCCTAGGAGGGAGAAGAAAGACCTTTTCAGCAGGGGTGTGGCCACTGCTGCCCTTCTGGTCACCAAGAGGCAGGACACTGTCTGCTGATCATGGGCTTATTATTTCTTCATCTGACAGGTCCTGAATCACCAACCTTATTATGTAAGGCACCTGCTATGGTGTTATTTGAATTATATCACCAATTCACACTTTGGGATTCATGCCTGCACGTGGCAACATTAAATCTATTAATACCTAACACCTTCCGTCAGCATGCAGAAAGCAAGTAGTACATGGAACTAAAATCAACCACTTACCTCCTTAGTGAATAAACCAGAGTCATATCATAAAATACATATTCACTATGATTTCTCTGTGCAGCGCTAAGGATTGAGTTTGGGTCTCGCACATGCTGAGCAGGTGCTCTACCACTCAACTATGCCCTAGCTTTATAACTGCTAATATGCTTTTCTTTAACTATTTCAGTTGCCTGCTTAGCCAGGTTTCTGTTATTCTGTCTACTCTTGATTTTTATGTTATACAAATTTTTGAATTAAGCAACTACCTAGACAAAACATTTCATAACTCAACTAGGAGGGAATAAAACATGAAGAAGATTTCATTGTATTCTGTGGTACATGAAAAACTCAAATATGCTTATGTAAACCCCACTGTGCTGGGAGCTGAGTGGGAGACCACAGGATCATCCAAGGCTCTCCGCCATGCTGTGATCTCTACTGCTAAGAGGAAGTCAGGATTAATTAAATGATGTAAATCCAGAAAAAATACTCCATCAGAGAAAATATGTCATAATAAAAGCAGAGGCTACCATGTGCTTACATGGACCAGGAACTTAAGTTTTCTACTACAGAAGAGAGGTTTAGAGATACTGAGCATTCAGGCCAATTAAGAAATGGTGCACATCACAAGCAGATGCCTGAGGGCAAAGGCTGAGTCCCATATTCTTCCCAGAGCCTTGGAAAGTAGGATGCAAGGACTGTGAAGAGTGGGGGCAGCTGGCTGCTTCTGTTTTGCTTTGGATATTTTTTGTTTTTGTTTTTTCTACATATGTTATTAGGGTAGAATAGTGCTCTTTAAATTTTTTAAAAATTCGCTTTATTTAACGTGTGTCTCTGGGTGCATCAGTACTATGGCATGCATGGGGAGTTAGTTCTCTCCTTCCTATGTAGGTCCCAGAGATAAAATCCTTCAGCCAGAGCCAAGGAACTATCTTTACCTACAGAGCCATCGCACCAGCTCAGAATAGAGTGATTCTTAAAAGAAGTTGATTAGTTATAATACACATAATTTTATGTTAATTAAAATAAAGGGTATATACATATTGAAACGTCACATGGCACCTAATATGTATGTACAAATTTATGTGTCAACTATAAATAAAATGAAAACTATGGGGTATGCTATCATAAATGCATACATGTCTAATGCTCAAATCAGAATAAACATGTCTGCTGCAACATTTATTTTATTTTATTTTACATTTTGGTAAAAACATCCAGAATTCCTTCCTCTATCTTTTTTAGAATTATGCTCAAATTTATATTAACATCTTACAATAGCTTTTACAGGATATGGTATATTTATTTCTAAAATGATAGCCTCCCTAAGATATAGTAGCCTTTCTACAATGTAAGTATCAGCAGAGGTGGGGGGGGGGAGAGGAGAGAAGAGAGAGGTGGGAGGGGAAATGGAGAGAAAATGTTACATAACAGCAGAATCCCTTTTTTTATTTTTCTCCTACAAAGCTCCAATCACAGGGTCCAGCTGCTCCAAATGGCTTCCGCCTTGGTGACCGATTTCACCAAAGGTAACCAGTGCTCTTGAATTCACCCCAAACTAAGAGCTGACAGCTGTGCACACCACCGGGCAGCATTACATAACAGGCAGCTCAAGAGGCAGGAGAGAAGAACACACTGGAAGGAGGCTTTGGTGAGGGGCTGAGGTTACTCGGAACACACTCCACTGAGAGAAAGGCACCGGCAGGTCACATGACTGACAATCATCATGGAAGCACTCCAGTTTTCCCACAGCAGACCCGACTGCACATGTGTACAAGAAGCAGTGCCCTTCTAAGCCAGCATCTGTGTGGGAGTGAACTCCTGCTGGGGGCTGGAATCCTTTCTGGGATATTCTCTGCAGCAGAGTATGACCCTTCTTTTTCTTTCTGTATTTCTTTTTTTTATAATGTTACTCCACAGGCACATTTTTAAAATAACAGAGTTATTTATAACAGGAAGAGTCAAATCCTAAGACTTCTGACCGTATTAGTTAGTGATTCTAAAAACTATGTGGAAATGCTTCCCTGTTTTACAGGAGGCCCTCCTTGACAAGCAAGCCTCAGCTGGGCCTCATCTTCTAGCTCCAGTGAAAGAAGTCTCCTATATTTTATGTGCTTAAAACAAAACAGAAAAAAAAACAAAACCAAAATAAACAAAAACAAGTATGCTGAGGCTAGGGGTGGTGCTCACAGTGCTTGCCCAGCAAGTGCAAAGTTCTAGTTCAGTCTCGAGTTGGGGGTGGTGGTGGTCACACTTGAACACACAGCATGCACAGGACTTACTTCTTATAAAGCTATGTAAAAAGATAGATCTACTGGAGAGGGGAAAGTATTTGCATGCTTGTTCATGCAAATTTTTCAATAGACCTGATTACTTCCAAACAATAATGATAAAGAGCATTTATAGAACCTGATTTAGCACTAAAAGGACAATCTCACAGGCCTGTTTTGCTAGCAAACCAAACTGTACCTCTTTGAAGATGCCTTGGAAGTCCCAGAATTTCTAGAACATGCAAATGATTCTTGCTTACAAACTTAATAGCCATTTTGGGAGCCATTTTCCTGGTAAAAGTCCGGTAAGACTAGGCTATAAGTCACTAAAGCCCAGTAGCCCCGAAGTAGTTCTTTGCTTGTTTACTTATTTATTTTTGGTTTATAAGAGGCTGTTTGGTTTATAATGTGGCTAAGACTAGATGTAACATGATTTCCATTTTCTGTCAAGTTTTAATTTGCTGAACTGTCTCAATCCCATTTTAAAGCAAAAATATTAGTTGAAAAGTAAGATTCATATGATTAACCCCAAATGGCATGAAGACTACAATCCATCCCTCACTAGAGAAAATGCAGAGTACACTGAGGCATTGTGCTTTTGTTTTTTAGCATGAGTGAAATAAATGCTGGTATTAAAAATCAGGGTGGATTATAAAGCTGAGATGAATCACTTGGTAGAGAGCCTGGTGCACCTGATATTCCAAATAAATGTTTTAAGAAACTGAATAGATTAACAGATCAGAGACAAAAATTTCCAGCTCTAACACTTTTTTTTTGCAAACAAATATTCCCATTCTAACATCAGCATTAAAGATATTCTGTCTAAACTGAATATTCTTGAGTCTTAGACAACTTTTAACTATTAGGAACTTACTACAGGAATGCTGGCTCATCTGCCTGTTAAGTGTAGCTGGGTCTCCTTACACATGACTTCACTTTGCATACCCCTGAATCAGAATGCAAAGGGCACAACTTCAAGGCCTTATACCATGCAGTAAGTACAGGCAAGACCCAGACACATCTCAGACCATCATACATATCATTTTCATAAGAGAAGATTCAGGTACACTGCATAAAGCACGTTACAGCATTGATTAAAAGCAACATATGCAAGGTGAAAGCTGACACGAGAAAGTGAAGGGAAGGTGGCAGTCACAGCCTCTGTGGCTGAAGGGCAGCATTTCTCTTTTATTGTGGTCACTGTATTAAGGGAGGGAGGAGAAAAGACAGAAAATATGGGAAATGCACACCATCTGCTCACTCCAGATGCAACTGCACATGCCTGGAACAGCAAAGCCTTTGACCAGAACTGAACATGTAAGATCTAATCTCCCTGAAACCATCAACATATTTAGACATGTTGCATCACAGATACATGTAATACCAAACTCATGATTAGGAGACCTTTTATAATATCAGTCAAGACTTACCAGTGTGCACACAATACTTAAAAAGAACATTAGCACAGCATCTGAGAAAATGGGATGGGGCTGGATTTCTATGAGCTCCAAGCAGCTCTTCCTTAAATAACGTCGGAATTTAGACATCTCTTTCCTTGAATAGCAATAGCATTTCAGTCAAACCATCCCAGTTTTTCAAAGGCATCAGAAGATGAGCCTTCAGCATTGTACATTTCTAGTACCGAGCGTTCCTTATAGAAAAAGGCCAGAAACAAATATTCTTACCTTGAAATTGTGAACCTTTTCATATTTTGGAATTTGTTCATTTTCTTTCAGAGTTGCTCTTCTAACAAGTGATGTCAACTGTGAATAAGCAAAGAGTTTCAGAGGTTGCCAGATTGTCACAGACGACTTTTGAGAACCCAGTTTCATTCCCAAGGCTGCTATCAATAAATCTTGCTGACGGCCCTCTTGTTTTGGTTTGTGAACTGTAGCTCTATTAGTTTTCCTCCCCGACCAAGACTCTTTGGATGGCATTTTGGAATTCAAAAGGAAGGAAAAAGAAAAAAGAAAAAAAGAAAACCTTGTGGCAGCCTGTGACTGTCGGTGAACTCTACTCAGCTAACACATGAGCATGCTGCAGCCAGCTCAAAATCCTAACCTAGAGAGCCGCGGCCCCGCCACACGCCAGAGCACGGGGAGGTGCGGGAGGGTGATGAAGCACTTCTTCCCAAGGCCGATTAGCACACAAATTCTCTCTTCCTTTTTTAACCGGGCTCTATATTTAAGCTTCTGAAAACTTAAGAGTCTGGAGAGGAAATCAGTCTGTGCTAACATACAAAACATGCAGTATCTCTCTTTGGGAGTCCTTTTAAAAAGCGAGACAATTGAGACAAATGATACATTGCTCAAAGCTTTCTTCTCTGCTCAATACATCAATGTCCATTCTGAATGAGAGATGCCTACATAGAGCCCGCAGTCAGTCGCTAGCAACAGACACCCTGCGAACTCACATGCAGGAGGGGGCGGGGAGGGAGGGATTTGCAGGAGGAAGCACGACTAGACTGGCCACAGTAAGAGAGCAGACAACCAATGAAAACCCAGTAACAGTATTTAAGTACTCTGTTCTCAACTCACTCTGTTTCCCCCCTCCTCTCATGCAAGATTTTTCTTGCTGGCTCAAGGAAGAAGAAAAAAAAATATGTAGGAAGGTAATGAGCAATGCGAGAGTCATACATTAGTGGTAGAGGAAAATTAGCACCCGGTTTTTACTTAAGAGCAAAACCAACTAACCAAAAACCACTACTGCCAGGTAAATTGTGAAGGGACAGTCCATGTCTTTCTCTGTGCATCATGTGAGGTGTGAGCTGTATTATGAGGTGAATCTAGCCTTCTTATTTGTGCATTGTGGTGAGGCTCGTTAACTAAAATCCAGTTTTATTAAAGATGAACAAAAATGGCTACATAGTTTGATGGGAAAAAAAAAAAAGGAATTTAAGCATTGCATTTTCACCCAGAAGAGAAAGCATACATGTAGTATGCTGATACCCTCTAGTGTAGCTCTGTCTACACTCTATCTGGTTATAGATCTACACTTGCTCAGTAATACCAACATGCTAGTTTTCTAGGCTCAGTACTTTTTGTTCAGTTTGAGGCCAGAGGAAGGGAGCTAAGAATAATCCCTCAGTTTCACAGAGCCCAGGTACAGTGTGGCTGTGCTTACCAGACCCTGGTATGTTTGTCTGCAACTACAGAAAAGGGGCTGCTGGCTGAGAGAGACAAACCCAGTTCTACTCCAGAACAATGACCACAGTACCCGAAGGGGCTATGAGAAATTCAGTCTGCTCCCTCTCCCCTTCAAGACACGGTTTCACTATATAGCCCTGGTCATCCTAGAACTCACCAGGCTAGCCTTGAATTCACGGAGATCTGCCTGCCTCTGCCTCCCCAGTGCTGGGATTTAAGGTGTGCACCATCACACCCAGCTTCAGACTTTCCCATTTGGGTTCTCTAACCATCTCCCATCTGCTTCCTTGTGCTGGCTATAATAAATCTTATGAATCTGAAAGTTTGCATTTAAACGAATTGGAGGTTAGAGGCTGTAGCTTAGCAGCGGAAGCATGTTGTTTGGATTGTACAAGGACTTGGGTTTCAGTTTTAGACACAAACCAAACCAGAAATTCAGTCAACTGACCACTATATATACATTATCTCATATTTCATAAAATACAGGAGGTATTCCATTGAAAATTCTAATTTAATTAAGATATGAGACACCCTTAAATTATATCAAGACATTGGAAGTAATGACTGGTATGTGCGCACTTGTGCACCTATAAAGGCCAGAGATAAATGTTGGCAGTCGCTGTTTGTAGGTAAGAGCACCTTATTGTTCTGAGATAGTGTCACTTACTGAATGTGGAGCTCACTGACTGGCCGATGAGCTTAATGAGTGCCAGGGCTCTGTCTGTCTCGGATCCTTTGCCTAGACACATTCTGCCACAGTCTGGTTTTATGTAGGTGCGGGGATCCAAACTCAGGTCCTCATGTTTGCACAAAAAGTACTTCACCTCCTGAGTCATCTCTCCAGCCCCAGGACTTACTTGAAAACATGCCCCATTACCTTTATCTTCTTGAGTCTATATACAGTCCCCTTTACTCTTTATTTATAATTTTTTATTTGAATTAGAAACAAGATTGTTTTACATGTCAATTCCAGTTCCCTCTCCCTCCCCTCCTCCCTGCCCCCCCCCAACTAACACCCTACCTATCCCATACCCTTTCTGCTCCCCAGGGAGGGTGAGGTCTTCTATAGGGCGTCTTCTGAGTCTGTCATATCTTTTGGGATAGGGCCTAGGCCCATCCGGTGTGTCTAGGCTCAGGGAGTATCCCTCTATGTAGAATGGGCTCCAAAAGTTCATTTTTATGTTAGGGATAGTACTGATCTATACCCACGTTCATGGGGTCTGGATCAGTCCCATGCTGGTTTCCCAGCTATCAGTCTGGGGACCAAGAGCTCTCCCTTGTCAGTCAGCTGTTTCTGTGGATTTCACCAGCCTGGTCTGGACCCCTTTGCTCATCAGTCCTCCTTTTCTGCAACTGAATTACAGTTCAGTTCAGTGTTTAGCTGTGGGTGTCTGCTTCTACTTCCACCAGCTGCTGGATGAAGGCTATAGATTGGCATATTTATCATCAATCTCATTATCAGGGGAGGGCATTTAAGGTAGCCTCTCTTCTGTTGCTTAGATTGTTTGTTGGTGTCATCTTTCTAGATCTCCAGACATTTCCCTAGTGCCTGAATTCTCTTTAAACCTATAATGTCTCCCTCTATTATGGTATCTCTTATCTTTCTCTCTTCTATTCTTCCCACAACTCAAGCTTCCTGCTCTCCCCTGACTTCCTCACCCCTCCTCTTCTCTCCTTCTCATTCTCCTAGCTCCCTCACACCTGCCCCCATGCTCCCAATTTTCTCAGATCTTGTCCCTTTCCCCTTCTCTTGGGGGGGGGGACGACCATGCATGTCTCTCTTAGACTCTACTCTTTTTTTAAAATAGCAATGGAAAATTAAGTCAGGGCCTCAGGCATGCTAATTGAGTATCTCCCACCACACTGTATTCCCAGATCCTTTGTATTAAAAGAAATGTAAGTAAATAAGAGACAATGAGAGACATTAACATTTACTCTATACATGGTCCAGTTTCATAAATTTAGTCTCAGATGATTGATAAGAGATTATAAAATGATACTACTGAGAAGAGACACATTGGAAAAAGTTTCCTTGTCTAACCTGAATGGTCCTTCAGCTCAAGTCTAGTTTGTCATGTGATGACTGGAAACATAAGGAGCAACAACTCCTTGGACATGTTCAGCTGAAAGTTATGTTAACCCAGTCCTCAGTAGGCATCAGATAAAAAATAAGATCACAAAGGCAAACATAATGGTATTTGCTTTTTCAACAATGTATAAAGCAAAGTTCCTAAGTTAAAGAAAACAATTGCAGGTGTAACCCAAGTGGTGGGTTTGTTTGTTTGTTTTGTTTTTCTTGAATATTTTGGCCAAGTTTCTATTATGTTCATATCATCCCTTGTGATTCAGCTAAAATAACTAAAATTCAACTATGCACAAAAATACACACAGTAGACTTGCCCAGAAAAATGAATGGCAAGGTAAAGTGAATATTTTGCCTAGAGATAAAGTTTATTTAAAGACTAAGCAGACTGTTTTTCTTAATTTTTCTATTAAGCAAGACATGCTGGGTTAATTACAGCCTGGGCAGTGACTAGACCTTGAAGGAGATAGAAAGCAACACTATAGGATGGTGTGTGTGTGTGTGTGTGTGTGTGTGTGTGTACGTACCAAATAACTATACCAAACACCTGCCAAAGATTAGCCAGTATTATGCCTGTAATCCTGTCATACCACAATTGTGCCACTTCTGCATTAATTTTGGGGGCCAGATTCAAGTAACAGAGTCTGAAAACTCTGAACCACTATAAATGTTCTTGCATTCTAGACAACTGTCTATCATTATGCTTACATGTATCTGTCCACTTCTAGCTTGTTAAGTAATAGTTAGTGCACTGTTAATTATGGCTATAATTTGTCAGTGAGTACTTATGTATCAGGCACTCTTCTGATTATACATACAATCTCATGAATCCACAGTTAAACCCTGTAAGGCATACATATATTATCCTCGTTTTGTATTCCAGAAAACTGACACTCACAGAAGGTAAATCCCCAAAGTTGCATAAACAGCTAGGAGGAAGTAGAGCTGAGATACTGAAGAGTATATGATATATCCACACAGTTGAGAAAATAAGAGGAACTATGGAGTCTGGGGGTGGTTATTTTTCTACTTATGGTGGTTCAACTGCTTATTTACCTTCAATTTCAAAGGACAGTCTAAGAAGATAGGCCTATGATTTCAGCAGTACCATGAATGTTATGGGGGTAACCCAACTGCCTCTAGGGGAATTTAAGGCCCATTCCACAGGAGAAAACATGTGCCTGGCATTGTAAATCTGCCCCAAGGGTAAGCCTTCTACTAATATTCTGTTAAATGGCCACAGTATCAAACTGTTCTCTAAATTCATTTTTCCTCCCTATAGATCAGTGCAGCTCACAGACCTCATCAGAGAGGTTTCTCTGTGCAGTGGACAGTGGTTAATGCAGAAACTCACAACTTGTCAAGGTGCAGAGAGTAAGTTTGGAGCACTGAGCCACAGATGGGACATCCACACCACATTTATGTATGTTATAAACATGAGGTGTTTCTTGTAGAGCCTCCTTACATGCACATCATTACTTTACCATGGATTTGGGTCTCACTGAAAATGTGAACTTTTTACCAAGAAAGTGGCCATACCCTATAATGCCAAAGAGTGCTATCTGAAACACTGTATGTTGAGAATCATAGTATTTTTATTATATGGAAATTATTTTGTTCTTATGCAAACATAATGGTTTAATTAAACAAATGATTCCTACAGTCATTATTCAGCATGTATCAAATCAGTGTCTTTGGACTGAACTGAGTTAGGTAAGAAACACAACCATCTCATTAGCATGAAAATTTGCTTTTATTGTTAACAAGTGATAAAATTACACATATATGAAAGGATCATTTTAATTTTTTAATGAATTATCATCAGTGATATAACATAAGTATATATATGCTTATACTAAAATTTTAAAACATTAAATATAAGTATATAAAGTTGAATACATAATAAATACATAATATATATATATATATATATATATATATATATTTACTTTATATGTCTATATACTCAAGATTCTGTATAAATTTCTTGGGTGAAAAAAAAGCTGCAAGCAGACAAGGCTTAAGAAATTCTGGTCTATGGTATACAGTATGCCTGGAGACTAGTTTTTCTTTTTGTGTTATGGCCTTAACCAATCCCCATAGTCTAGCTCTAATCATATCTTTTCAAAGGCATATTATAATGACAGGGATGCCAAATGAGGAAACACGGATGGAGGGGGTCTAAAAAATGGGAAGGAAAAGAGACAGAACTTAGTAAATACTATTAACAACACTGCTTCCTGCTTTCCATTGCTGTCATAACCATCTGAGAAGTATGTAACAATGGCAATCACATCATCAGGTGAAGAAACTAGTGACTCATTCAGTTATACAGCAGGAAGTAGATAGTCTGAGATTTGAATACACATCTTTAATCTCCAAGCTCCTTCTGTTACCTTACAATATGATGTGATTAAGAATGCTTTGACTTCAAAATTTAAGTCTAAGGACAGGCTACTTGGGAAAAGAATTTCTGCTTTTGTTTACACAGAAAATGAAAAGCTGTGGATTCCTTCCAGACTAATATGGGTTGATCAAGCAAGACCCCTGAAGCAGTGGCCCAACTGATCCTACATCCAAAACAGCTAAGATGATGCAGTCACAGACAATGACAGCCAGGATTTCTGTGTTTTATCATGATCCCCATGGTATGGACATCGCCCCCAACCAGCAGGAAGCAGGTTGGAATGAATGACACCCAGATTCTCAAATATTGTTTATAAATGTTTGTTTTCATTTAAATGGGGTTGGTTATAAATGGTAATAATCACAGTCAATCTCTTTTTAAAGGAAAAAAAGGAGAGTAGGATATAGAAATGAATACTTTGTATTGTGATGGATTTTCATTTATTGATACAAATTTAAGGTCAATTTTATGATATGTATATGTCTCCTCTTGTTTAGGTATTGTGTTTATACTGATCTTTTAAAATGCAATGCATAATTAAATACAGATTATATAGTCACCTATAATAGTCAGAACTTATAATTAGGTTAGTTAGGTTTTCTAGATATACAAAGATGTATTTGAGATGAATAGATATTCTTCAAACCTTTCAAAGACCTACAGAATATATGACGTTTAAATGGTTTAGGGTTTTTCATGACTGTAAGACACAACTGCTCCTGGCACATCAATTATGTCAGAAAGGAGGATGGGCATAAAAAAAACCCTCAATATAGAATTTGCCTTCAACATGGCAAGATTAGCCATTTGGGCAAGAAAATGCTCTTGCCTGGACTGTTTGATAAACTGGACACGCAGGACCCAAAGTGACTGCTGAACTTTCAAGACAAGACAGTCCTAAAGGGTTCCTGCTTCATGGAGAAGTCTGCCAGACACACTGTGGCCTACAGGCTGAAGATGGATGCCCCAACGTTAAAGAGGAACTTTGGGTGACTGTCCAGGTAGTGAGATGTCTCTGTCGGTTCTAGAGTTTATATATTGTCCTTCTGTGGTCTTTGATAGAGTTGAAGACAGATAGTTATGGTTATAGTTTTCTTTAGTTACTATAAAAGATAAGCTACATGTAAGACCTTGGACTCACAAAGATAGGATAGATGATAGAATATTTTTTTTAAATCTTGCTAAATGTTAGTGAACTAATTATCGTAACTATATTTCTCACTTGATAACTGTTTTGTTATATATTTTACTATGTTAATGTCAAAATCCTTCTTTTTATTTAGACAGAAAAGAGGAGATGATGGGGGAGGTCCTTCTGTGTATATGTTTGTCTTATTAGTTGATAAAGTACTGTTGGCCAATAGGGTAGCAAGTTAGGTGGGACTAGGAGTCAAGGAGATTTTTGGGAAATGTAGTACAGAGAAGTCTTGTGATCCAGGCAGGAAGTGACAAGGCAGGCAGACTCAGAATATAAGCAGGGACAAGTAGGAAATTGCTTTCTTCCTCCTCCTCTCTTCTCTGTGGAGCCGCCATGTGATCCCAGCAAGAGAAGACGCCTGACGCTGGTGTCCGATAAGATAAGTTCTTATAAAATATATAGATTAGTAGTTATGGTTAATAATTAATACTGAGCTGGCAAGTAAGAAATCCTTGTTATTGGTCAGCAGCATTGTACCTAATATAAGTCTCTCTGTGTTATTTTGGGCGACTATGTGGTGGCGGGGCTCGGGTGGATTGGTGGAAAGATTTATCGTTACATGGGAAGTGATAAAACTCAGGGTGTTAGGGACACGTGCTCTGATATTTTGATTCCCTAACATAAAACAGAAGGGAGTAGCTTCAGTGGGAGTCCAAACTGGTGGTACATGTGGCCTATGAGATCATCCTTGTTGGGAGCAACCAGTGGTAGTTAGTTTTTACTTAGAGCTCCTGCTTCAGATCTGACTCTGTCCATCCTTGACACCAAATGCTATTTCTGTAGGTTTATCTAAACCACGATAATTACTCTGCTAAGGGGGTGGAAAATGGGGCAGATTTCCAATCCTACATTTTTCTATGTGTGTCCATACTATAGTATAGAGAAGAGGACGACAGCAATGGAAAGGAGTGAGGAAGGAATAGACACAGGAGTGCTGCATTCACCACTGTAAAATGAAAGGGTCCAAGAAGTCCCACAACCCCACTGTTTGTCCTATATGGACACTGGACCTGTGATGAGCTGGCCTCTCATTCTCACCAAGTGGATTAGAACCAGAAGCTCAGCCCTGAGCCATATTGAAGTGCTAACTTTAACTCCATCATTAACTAGTTGTGGAATGTCCTGGGTCAAGTTGGTAATTTATTCAGTCTGTGTTCCTGTACATGTAAATTGATTTAAAATATGGAACAATATAACACTTTCAAGAATTAAGTGAGATAATCTATGAGATAGATTATCTATGAGATAATGCCAAAATCTACGAATTTGGCACTATTTTGAGCCAGTAAGTAACCAATAAGTGGGTAGTTTCCCCTTCTTGCGCAAGGGCCTATATTGCTGAGATTAGGGCTAGTATTCTATGTGACTATAGCATGAGTTAAAAATCCAAGGTCACTGTCTTATACTACGTAAACTTCAGAACACACTGTAGCCTCCCGAGTGCTGGGACTAAAGGTGTGTGCCACCCCACCTTGCTATCATAGTATCTATTTTTAACAAAAATTCTTGAAAGGTTAGTACAAATCCTAGATCATTTATCTTAAGCACATTATATCACTAGGCACTCAGTACTGTTATATGTGGGTTGTGGTAGGAAACAATTCAAACAGTTCAAGGCTTGAAAGCTGAAATAGACAATAACAACAACAACAACAAAAAAAAACCCACAAACTGAGGGAATGCTGGAAATAGAAAAGCTGGATAAACAATCAGGAACTACAGATGCAAGCATAACCAACAGAACACAAGAGATGGAAAAGAGACACCGATCTGAACTGGAACCCAGATGCAGTTAGCTGGAACACCAGCATAGTACTGATCCAGACCCAAGGAACATGGGTTTCTGCGAGGAAACTTCGGAAATCTATAGGACCTCCTGTAGAAGCCCAGTATTTATCCCTAGCATAGGTGTGGTCTTTGGGAGCCCAGTCCATATAGAGGAATACTCCCTGAGCCAAGACACACGGGGGTGGGCCTAGGCCCTACCCCAAAGGAAACGTAAGACTCTGATGACACCCTATGGAAGGCCTCACCATCCAGAGGGAGCAAAGAAGATATGTGACAGATAAGGTTTTAGTGGGGGGGGGGCGGGTAAAGGAGGACCGGTGGGAGAAGGGAAATGGGATTGTCATGTAAAACAATCCTGTTCCTAATTCAAATAAAAAAAGTTGGAAAAAAAAAGAAAGAAAATATGAACCTAAGTGAAAAAAAAAAAAAAAAAGAGATGGAAAAGAGAATCTCGGGCATGGAAGATACACTAGGAGAAATAGACTCATCCACCAAAGAAAATCTTAAGTCCAACAAATCCCTAACAGAAAATATCCAGGAAATATGGGACATTGTGAAAAGGCCAAACCTAAGAATAATAGGTATAGAAGAAGGTGAAGAAACCCACCTCAAAGGTGCAGAAAACATATTGAGCAAAATCAAAGAAAAAAAACTTTCCCAATATAAAGAAAGATGGGCCAATAAAAGTACAAGAAGCTTACAGAACACCAAATGGAGTGTACCAGAAAAAGAGTCCCTGCCCCACATAATAATCAAAACACCAAACATACAGAATAAAGAAAGAGTATTAGGAGCAGCAAAGGAAAAAGGCCAAGTAACATATAAAGGCAGACCTATCAGAATTACACCTGACTTCTCCATGGAAACTCTGAAAGCCAGAAGGTCTTAGATAGATATTCTACCTACACTAAGAGACCATGGATGCCAGCCCAGACTACTATAAAGCAAAGCTTTCAGTCACTATAGATGGCGAAAACAAGATATTCCATGACAAAACCAGATTTAAACAATGCATATCCACTAATGCAGCCCTTCAGAAAGTTCTGGAAGGAAAATTCCAACCCAACAAAGATAACTATACTCACAAAAACATAGGCAATAATCCAATTTTACCAAACATGAAAAGAAACACACAATGACACCACCAACAATAAATCCAAAATAAACACGATCCAACAATCAATGGACATTAATATCCCTCAATGTCAATGGTCTTAACCTGCCTATAAAAAGATACAGGCTAACAGAATGGATACAATGACAGAATCCATCCTTCTGCTGCATACAAGAAACACACCTCAACTTCAAAGACAGATGGTACCTCAGAGTTAAGGGTTGAGAAAAGATTTTCCAATCAAATACATCCAAGAAACAGGCTGATTGGGCAGTAGTAATATCTAACAAATTAGACTTCAAACTAAAATCAATCAAAAGAGATGAAGAAGGTTATTTCATACTCATCACAGGAAAAATCCATCAGGATGAATTCTCAATTATGAACATCTAGGCTCCCAAAACAAAAGCATCCACATTCATAAAACAAAAATTACTAAAACTCGAATCACACATAAAACCTCACACCCATAATAGTGGGAGACTTCAACACCCCACTCTCACCATTAAACAGGACCACCAGACAA
The DNA here is from genome assembly GCF_003668045.3 of Cricetulus griseus. Taxonomy (NCBI): domain Eukaryota; kingdom Metazoa; phylum Chordata; class Mammalia; order Rodentia; family Cricetidae; genus Cricetulus; species Cricetulus griseus. The sequence goes on along the minus strand of NC_048599.1, from coordinate 101,478,118 downwards.
AAACTTAACAAAGAAACAAAGGAACTAAGAGAAGTTATGACCCAATTGGGTTTAACAGACATCTATAGAACATTCCATCCAAACACAAAAGAATATACCTTCTTCTCAGCACCACATGGAATGTTCTCTAAAATCAACCACATACTCGGCAACATAGCAAACCTCAACAGATACAAAAAACTGGAATAACCCGATGTATCTTACTGGACCACCATGCTTTAAAGTTAGAATTCAACAACCACATAAACTTCAGAAACCCTACAAACTCATGGAAACTGAACAATGCACAATTGCATCATTCCTGGGTAAAGGAAGAAATAAAAAAAGAAACTAAAGACTAGAATTAGAACTAGAACTCAATGAGAATAAAGACACAACATACCCAAACTTATGGGACACGTTGAAAGTAGTGCTAAGAGGAAAGTTCATAGCACTAACTGCCCACATGAAGAAATTGGAGAATAGTCACACTAGAGAATTAATAGCACAACTGAAAGCTCTAGAACAAAAAGAAGCAAACCTACCCCAGAGGCGTAGACACCAGGAAATAATCAAATTGAGGGCTGAAATCAATAAAGTAGAAACAAAGAAAACAAGGAATCAGTGAAGCAAAGTGTTGATTCTTTGAGAAAATCAACAAGATAGACAAACCTTTATCCAACCTAACCAAAAGACAGAGAGAGAACATGTAAATTAACAAAATCAGAAATGAAAAAGTGGGCATAACAACAGACACTGAGGAAATCCAGAGAATTTTCAGGTCATACTTTGAAAACCTATACTCCATAAAATTCAAAAATTTACAGCCTAGGGCCAGATGGTTTCAGTGCAAAATTCTACCAGAAATTCAAAGAACAGTTAATACCAAAACTCGTCAAAGTGTTCCACACAATAGAAGCAGAATGGTCATTGCCAAACTCTTTTTATGAGGCTACAATTACCTTGGTACCCAAACCACACAAAGACACAACTAAGAAAGAGAACTACAGACCAACATCCCTCATGAACATTGATGCAAAAATACTCAATAAAATACTGGCAAATCGAATCCAAGAATACATCAGAAAAATCATCCACCATGATCAAGTAGGCTTCATCTCAGGGATGCAAGGATGGTTCAACATACAAAAATCCATCAACGTAATCCACCATATAAACAAACTGAAAAAGAAAAACCACATGATCACCTCACTAGATGCTGAAAAAGCCTTTGACAAAACTCAAACATCCCTTCATGATAAAGGTCTTGGAGAGATCAGGGATAACAGGAACATACCTAAACACAATAAAAGAATACACAGCAAACCAACAGGCAATATCAAATTAAATGGAGAGAAACTCAATGTGATTCCTCTAAAATCAGGAACAAGACAAGGCTGTCCATACTCTCCATATCTCTTCAACATTGTACTTGAAGTTCTAGCTAGAGCAACAAGACAAAAGGAGATCAAGGGGATACAAATTGGAAAAGAAGAAGTCAAACTTTCACTATTTGCAGGTGATATGATAGTTTATATAAGTGACCTGATAAACTCTACCAGGGAACCCCTACAGCTGATAAACAACTTCAGCAAAGTGGCAGGATACAAGATTAACTAAAAAAAAAAAAAAATCAGTAGCCCTACTACATACAGACGATAAACAGGCTGAAAAAGAAATCAGAGAAACATCATCCTTTACAATAGCCACAAACAACATAAAATATCTTGGGGTAACCCTAACCAAACAAGTGAAAGACCTGTATAACAAGAACTTTGAGTCTTTGAAGAAAGAAATTTAAGAAGATACAAGAAAATGGAAAGATCTCCCATGCTCTTGCATAGGTAGGACCAACATAGTAAAAATGGCAATCATGCCAAAAGCAATCTACAGATTCAATGCAATCCCCATCAAAATCCCAGCATAACTCTTCACAGACCTTGAAAGAACAATACTCAACTTCATATGGAAAAACAAAAGACCCAGGATAGCCAAAACAAGCCTGTACAATAAAGGAACTTCCAGAGGCATCACTATCCCTGACTCCAAGCTGTATTATAGAGGTATAGTCCTGAAAACAGCTTGGTATTAGAACAAAAATAGAGAAGTAGACCAATGGAATCAAATTGAAAACCCTGATATTAACCCACATACCTATGAACACCTGATTATTGACAAAGCTAAAACTACACAATGGAAAAAAGAAAGCATCTTCAACAAATGGTGCTGGCATAACTGGATGCTAGCGTGTAGAAGACTACAGATAGATCCATATCTATTGCCATGCACAAAACTTAAGTACAAATGGATCAAAGACCTAAACTTACATTCAGTCACACTGAACCTCTTAGAAGACCAAGTGGCAGTTACTCTTGAACGAATTGGTACAGGAGACCGCTTCTTGAACATAACACCAGCAGCACAGACACTGAGATTGACAATTAATAAAAGGGAACTCCTGAAACTGAGTAGCTTCTGTAAGCCAAAGGACATAGTCAACAAGACAAAACTGCAGCCCACAGAATGGGAAAAGATATTCACCAAACCCACATCTGACAGAGGGCTGATTTCAAAATATACAAAGAACTCAAGAAGCTAGTCACCAAAACACCAAATAATCGATAAAATAAATAAATAAATAAATAAATAAATAAATATAAATAAATAAAATGTGGGGTAAAGAGCTAAATAGAGAATTCTCAATAGAGGAACCTAAAATAACTGAAAGACACTTAAGAAAGTCCCCAACATCCTTAGCCATCAGGGAAATACAAATCAAAACAACTCTGAGATACCATCTTGTTCCTGTCAGAATGGCTAAAATCAAAAACAGCAATGACAGTTTATGCTGGAGAGGATGTGGAGAAAGGGGAACACTCCTCCACTGCTTGTGGGAGTGCCAACTTGTACAGCCACTTTGGAAATCAGTATGGCGGTTCCTCAGGAAAATGGGAATCAGTCTACCTCAAGATCCTGCTGGATCTTAGGCATACACCTAAAGGATGCACATTCACACAGCAAGGACATCTGTTCAACTATGTTCATAGTAGTGTTGTTCGTAATAGCCAGAACCTGGAAGCAACCTAAATGCCCCTCAACTGAAGAATGGATAAAGAAAATGTGGTATATTTACACAATGGAGTATTACTCAGGGGAAAAAAAAACAATGGATTCTTGAAATTTTCAGGCAAATGTATGGAACCAGAAGAATCCAACCTGAGTGAGGTAACCCAGTTGCAAAAAGACAAACATGGTATGCACTCACTCATACATGGATTTTAGACATAGAACAAAGGATTACCAGCCTATAATTCACATTGCCAGAGAAGCTAGGAAACAAGAAAGACCCTAAGAAAGACATATATGGTCCCCTGGAGAAGGGAAAAGAGACAAGATCTCTTGAGCAAATTGGGAGCATGGGGGAGGGGAGAGGGAGTTAGGAGAAAGAGAAGGGGAGAAGAGGATGGGAGAGGAGGACATGAGGGAGGAAGAAGATTGAGTCAGGGGAAGAAGAGAGGAGAACAAGAGAAGAGATACCATATAGAGGGAGCCATTATAAGTTTAAAGAGAAATCTGGTACTAGGGAAATATCCAGAGATCTACAAGTATGACACCAACTAACAACCTAAGCAATAGTAGAGAGGCTATCTTAAATGCCATTCCCTGATAATGAGATTGATGACTACCTTATATGCCATCCTAGAGCCTTTATCCAGTAGCTGATGGAAGCAGAAGCAGATACCCACAGCTAAACACTGAGCTGAACTCCTGGAATCTAGTTTCAGAGAGGGAGGAGTGATGAGCAAAGGGGTCAAGACCAGGCTGAGGAAACCTACAGAAACAGCTGACCTGAGCAAGGGAGAGCTCATGAACCCCAGACTGCTAGCTGGGAAACCAGCATAGGACTGATCCAGATCCCCTGAACATGGGTATCAGTTAGGAGGCCTGGGCAATCTATGGGGCCTCTGGTAGTGGGTCAGTATTCATCCCTAGTGTATGAATGGACTTTGGGAGCCCACTCCACAAAGATGGATACTCTTTCATCTTAGACACACGGGGGAGGGCCTAGGGCCTGCCCCAAATGATGTGACAGACTTTGAAGATCCTCACCCTCCCTGAGAAGCAGAAAGGGATGGGATAGGGATCAGTGGAGGGGAGGGTAGGAGTGGAGGGAGAGGGACCTGGGATTAACATGTAAAACAAGATTGTTTCTAATTTAAATTAAAAAAAAGAGAGGGAAAAAACCCAGCCAGATAATCAACTAAGAAGCTTCCTTTAGAAATGTGTAAACTTCGCATTACCCCACCAAATAGACATTATAATGTCTAGGACAGTAAGCCATTCCAATTGCATGAGTAATGAACTAAGTCTGAACAAAGATGCTAGATTGGCCAATGTAGAAATTACATTAAGATGCATTTTTTTTATTTTAAAAAATAACATAACATTAAATAAAGACCAGATAGTCTGAGAAATAATATTTTACATACCCTGCAAATTCATTAAATAAGAATACCTAAATGTCCAACACATATAACCACAGTACTCATGAATTAAATTCAATCAACAAGTATTTAACTGAGTACTATATGCTGTGTTTTCACCAATAAAATTTGTGAATACCAGAGTATAGGGCCATATAGCATCTTCACATGGGCCAGAATTAAAGAGATACATATCTAATGAATTAATTATAATTGGAATACATATTAGTGGATGATAGATATTTTATCCTATTAGTTCCTCAATCCCATTTTCTAAGAAAGGCTTTATTTGCCCACCAATCTATTTATACTTCCTCTTCAAGCTACTCCACCCTCTCCTGGGCCTTGTGAGACACAGTACTTCTTTTCATCCCTCCGTCCAGATGTCTTTATGTTTCCTTCCATGATGAATGTGCCTTTAGACACTCTCAACGTGTAAACAATGGCATAGTTTGTGATCACTTCATATAGTCTTTTAGCAGAAATACTGTAGACAGGAGGCTGCAGCTTAGTCTGCCTAACTACTTTTCCATAAAGAGTTAAACTTTTTTTTTAAGTAAGCAAAGCTTAGTATTGATTTCCAGAGACCTATAAGGATGACACGAGTTGACAATCCAGGCAATGGTAGAGAGGATAACCTAAACGCCCTTCCCCTAAAATGAGATTGATGACTACTTTTTATGCCATCCTAGAGCCCTCATCCAGTGGCTGATGGAAGCAGAGGCAGACATCCACAGATACACACTGAACTGAACTCTGGAACTTAGTTGCAGAGAGGGAGGAATGAAGAGAGAAGGCATCCGTACCAGGCTGGTGAAACCCACAGAAACAGTTGGCCTGAACAAGAGAGAGCACATCAACCCCAGATGCTGTCTGGGAGGCCAGTACAGGACAGATCCAGACCCCTGAACATGGATGTCAATGAGGAGGCCTCTGAACTCTAGGGGGCCCCTGGTGGTGGATTAGTATTTTTCCCTGGTGTTAAGAAGGGACTATGAGAGCCCATCCCATGTGAAGGGATGCACTCTGCCCTGGACACATGGGGGAGGGCCCAGGACCAGCCCAGGATGATGTGGTGGACTTTGCAAAGCCCCCCCCCCCCCCCGCTGAGGGCCCTACCCTGCCTGGCAAGTGGAGGGTGGATGGGGTGGGGGGTAGGTCGGGGGTGGGGGAGGAGGGATGGGGGTGAGGGGAGGGAGAGGGAGAAGGGATTGACATGTGAAACAAGCTTGTTCCTAATTTGAACTAATAAAAAAATTTTAAAAAATGTATAAACTCCTTTCCACAATAAACATAGATGAGAAAGTCAAAAAATAAGGCTTAGTGTTATTTATAATTTGGTTCTTGAGTCAGATAATGTATAAATGAATCTCAGATCAACCTAACAGTGATCTAGGATTTTAGGAAAGGGATGAAATAACACCTTAGATGAGTCTCTCATGGGGACTGTAGGTAAGTCTGTTTCTTTTTCCTAAAACTGGAAAGATGAAGAGCACCTCTCCCCAGTAGAGATATTGGGAGGCTAAGATGAAATACATAGCATGTACAGAATGTAGGCAAAACATGTATTTTCAGTACCCAGCATACAGCAAGCATTCACAGCTCTCAGAGAAAAGACAGGAGTAATGCTGATAGTGTTAAGACTACCAGTGCTGCTCTCATCACTTTAACACAATGCTTAGAAAAGGGAAGTACAAATAAATGCTGCAAGAGAGTGATTATTGCAGCCTCCTCTCTGTACACTGTTGGAACATTTGAATATAAAGAAAATGCATAAAAATGTACCTTTTGTTTTACAGCTATTAGTAAAATCCAATGGCTGGCCATGGATACAAGAAAGAAAGCCTTTTAAAACACTATTTCCTCATTTGACAGTCAATATGGCTGCAAAACAATGAACTGGAAACATGTTGAAGAGAAAAATCTGTGATGACAGAAGTATCTTAGCAACACGGCTGACCAAAGGAGACAGTGAATTGAAAATACTTGCAGCACCGAGGGAGCATGAGCTACCTGAAATAGGAAGGATGTGTGGCATTCCTGAGCTGCAGATCTCATTTCTAAATCTGTTTACAGGACCAAAAATATTTTTGGAATAACATTAATGAATAAAATAAAGTTTTAAGAAAATTCCTTCATGAATGAAAATTGTGACAAGATTAGAAGAAAAAAGAATGTGGGTACTACCTATCCTTAGCAAGCAGAGTTTCACATTTGATTGTTTTTTCCTGCTATAAACTCAAGCCTGCAACTCATTCTGAGATGAGATTATTTTATCATTTTCAAAAGCAAGAAGACTCTGAAATAAGGATAGGGCTATCTAGAGAATTTAAGTGGATGCATTTATTATATTTTTTCATTGTCAAAATAACAAATTGTGTTATCAATTGAATGTTACAAATGTTGACATATTTTATATTATATTTAAAATTACACTGATAATATCAGAATTCATTTAATCAGAAAAGCCCCTTATATAGTAAAGAGCTTTTAAATTCTCATTGAAATGAACTGCAAACATGTAGGAGAGAAAATTTGTGATAACAGGTATATCTTAGCAATGTTCTCATTTTTTTGAAGATTTTATTTATTATGTATGCAACATTCTGCTTCCATGCATATCTGCACACTAGAAGAGGGCACCAGATCTCATAATGGATGGTTGTGAGCTACCATATGTGGTTGCTGGGAATTGAACTCAGGACCTCTGGAAGAACAGTCAGTGCTCTTAACCTCTGAGCCATCTCTCCAGCCAATGTTCTCATTTGTATAAGATAAAAGTTCTTTAGGATACTGAGCACAAGGTTTAATGCACTACATTATACCAAAGATACTGTTTCTAATGAAAAATAGTGAGCAACTATTTGTCAATGCTCATCAGCATGTAGAGTATGACATCACTTAGTCCTGGTTCTGAACACACATGTGCACTTTGCACTGTGCATGTAGCCTAGCCACCCATAACAAGAAGAAATACTGCCTTAAATATTCTGGCTCAGACAGAAAACTACTGTATTCTTATATTCCAATGTTTCTGCTTTTAGAGACTGTTATGGCTCAGTTATGGAAAACAAAGACTTTTGTCATACCTCAGCATCTAAAAATCAAATTAGTATGTCTTTGGGTTATATTGTGTTAGAATGGCTGACTTTAAAAGCTGCTGTTTGAGCCACTGATGAGTTCTATGAAAATAAACCCTAAATAAAGTTGGGCATGGGATTAAGCAGAATTACCAAGGATTTCTGAAATGGCCCTAAACATAAGTATTTCTGCTCTCTGACTATAGATTTGTAGGGGCAGCATTCTCAGCACTAAGGAACAAAAGCAAAATAGAATCATCCCTGGAAATGCTAAAGATGGTAGAAATCCTTTTGCATCAAGCATTCAGCCAAGATTTATCTAAAAATAAAGCATATTCATCTTATTAGTAGGTAAATTTGCTTTAGTCTTTAAGAAATAGTAAAATTATATGTATACCAAAGAATCATTTTAAAATTAATTTCTCTATGGCTTATCAGAAATGCTTAACTTATAGGTTAGTAATATACAATATTCAATAAATTTTGGGGTGAAATATGGTCATTTTAGAAAAGTTTAAGTAGTTCTAATCTGTAAAATAACTGAAGAGAGCCTTCCACTCAGGGAAAACAAGTAAATAACAAGTTGTAAAAACAGACAAACAAAATTGCTACCTTTCAAGCAATACAGTTTTGGCAAGTTTGTATCTGCTATCCTGTAACTTAACAGACTTTTCTGAAGATGTCAACACATGTGCCTTCTGAAACTATATAAAATGTGTCAACATTTGTAAGAACCTCGTAACTCAGTGAACCAACCAACATCTTCTAAATGACTGATACACGTTACAGAATCATGCATGTTACACTTCAAGCTCAAGAACACACCAAGACATTCCAGTACAACTAAGTAAGACACTTAAAGTTTCAGATTCCATTTAGAAACAAATTTGTTATAGTACTGTAGAAAAGAGAATTATCCGTAATTACCTGAAAAAACTACTAAAGCATTCCCTATTCAGTTGCATATAGGTCAGATTTTCTTCTAATACTCCAATCAAAACAATGTGTCACTATTAATTGAATGCAGAGTCACTTCTGAGAACCCTTTCCCCCTTAGTAACACTGTATGGTCCAGAGAGATTTATAGAAATGTACATAACACCATTCTTTTTGTTTATTTGTATCTTGAGACAGGGATTTACTATGTAGTCCACATGGGCTGGAAGTCACTTATGTAGCATAGGATGGCCTCAAACTCAGTGGAATCCTCCTGCCTCAGCTATGACTAATTTTACAACGCCATTTTCTAAAGTTTTTTGAGTAATCAAATACTTATAATAATAATGTTATCATGTTGCCACGTAATTTTATTTCCTTGAAATAACTATTTTTAAAACCTATTTTATTTCCCAGTATATCAACAGAAAGAACCCAGATAAGCAAAATCCCTTAACAGTTTTCCATAATTTTAAAATATAATAGAGATCTGAGTCCAAGAAATTAGAGAACTGAAGACTTAGCTTTTACTGTTCAAAACTACAACATGTGCAAACAGAGAGATAAACACATTCACACAGACATGGTACCATGTGAGCCCACTGTGACATTTCGGCAGGCATCTCTACTTTATACAGAGCTCCGAGTGAGAACACTGCTCTGACAATTTAATCGAGTCTATTTACCACCATGCAATTCAGAACCGTAAACACTGGATTTTAAAGGCATGTTTCTTGTGTTTAGGATTCCATTTCCCCAGCACTAGCATTAGTAATACATCTTTATCTCTGCCTTATAAAATGATGATCCTTATTGTTACAGGCCTCCCTATTTCCAAGAAACAACATAGGAAGGGATACAGTGTCAAGATGTGTTAAAAAGATGGAGAGGGTGGCTTGTTCCTGTTTCCTTCTGCTTGTACACTGTAACAAACTTCTACAGTAAGTTCTCTATAGTCTGCCCAGGACTGATTTGAAAAGTACTCCAATTGCCCTGGAAATCTTGTTTGCTTAGGAGGTGACAGTAACTGGTCTTTTGTCAGTTTCAAAGAGCTAAGTGAGCCATCAACCTTGATAATAAAATGCTAGCAAGCACTTTAAAAGACTTAAATGTTGCAAATCTGAGGTTGTCTTCCCTAATTTAAGCCAAATATTAAAAAATGTGAAGGTGTCAGAACTTACCTTAAATATAATAAATGTGTTTTTATATTATTAATGTTAGTTATTATTACATGGTTCAATTATTAAACGTCTAAAAGAAATTTACTCATCTCATTCTAAGTACATTACTATTTGATATTTGCTTGCTGAATTAGTGTGAGTTTTGTACATTTACCACTTCCTATAGCAATCCTTTATTAGATATTTACTTTTGCTGTTCCTCTGAAATCAGACTCGAGATTTGTATGTTTCTCCCTCCCTGAATCTGAATCTTTCAGTGATATTTAACAAAAGGAGAATTAGAGAATAAAGCTACATTGTAAGAGACAATATTTTGTTTTCTTTAAAATATATAGTTTAATACAAAATTGAATAGGAATAGATTTGCTTATGCATACAATGGAATGTTTACTCTTTTAACATTAGCTACAGATGATCATAAAAGCTGAGATAGAGCTGTGGCTCTCATGCCCCGTGGGTGAAGGGCCTATCTCATCAGTCTCTGGTGGCCTAACTTCTCCTTCTCCTTTCAATAACTTAAAGGACAGTGACCCATTTAAATACTGTAGAGTTCAGCATTCAAGCTCTATGCTGGAACCAAGGAAGATTTGGTCAAAAGGTCTGGCTGTCTTTTATGAGTTGATTCTCAAAACAAAGACTGTGTTATTAAGGCTGACCTAGAATCCCTTGAAACCTCAGCAGGGACCTATTGTACTGTTAGTATGAAACCCATCCCTAAAAGACTGTCATAAAAATTGCAGAAAATAATCTGCAGAAAATACTTCATAAGGTTTCCAACCATTAGAGGTTCTGCTTTTATTCTCAGAGTCAGAATCTTTAGAATGTATACTAGGGAGCTAGAAGAAATACACAATTTCCTAAGGCAAAGGAAATCATGTGGTGAGTTCAAAAACAGATTATCATGGGTACAGAAGCGAGTCAATATTGAATCTGCACATCCCCAGCCTGTTCTAGTCTTTAGAATTGAAGTTTAGAAGTCAAGAATCCTATACCCAAAAAACCCCAAACCAAACCTTTCGAGAGGTAGCAGAGAGAACTGTGCATGGATTGGGGTGCTGGATAAATAGGATCATCCCCTCTTTCTCTGAGGGGTTTCTACGTGAGATAAGGTGGAATTAACAGAGTGAAGAAATGTCCAGTTTTTGTGTGAGCTTTTATTTGGCTACAGTTTGGTGTTTTGTTTTGTTTTTTTTTCTTTTGGGGTTTTATTCTATTTTGTTTTCTTGGTTTTGGGAAATTTGTTGTTGTATTGGGTGTTTTGGTTCTTTTTTTGAGAAAGAACTTAAAATTGCGTGGGTAGAGAGGGGGAGAGAATCTGGACAACTTGGAGGAGGGAAAGAATATAATAAAATATATTTAAATTTAAAATCTTTTTTAAATAATAAAAATACAATAAAAAGAAAAAATTACAGGACAGAAGAGAAAGAAAGGAAGGAAGGAAAGAAGGAAGCAGAAAGTGATTTTAGACCAAACACTGTCCATCACATCAAAACTATGGCTAGATAATAATCCAGAACTTTCTTCCTCTCCTCCCCTCTCTCAGTGCTTTGGCCTTGTGAATGTCAAGCAGCTATGCTGAGCTGGATTCCTAGTTCTCCTTTTGCTTTTTAAAATACGGTTTATATAAGCTGCCCAGTCTGGCCTTGATTTGTGATCCTCCTGTCTCAGCCTCCTCAGTATATAGAATTACAGGGCTGTGTCACTATGCCCACCATAACTTATTTGGTGAATCTTAACCCCAGATTAAATATTAAAGAACAAATATTGTCTAAGCATCCTGTTTAGAAAGAAAAATAATAAATTTATCTAAAAGTTTAGAATGAGTGGTGAGGTGGTGAACAAGACTGCATATATCTATTAAAAATACCATGATGAACAGCATACTTGTTCTATGTACTGTCTTTTTCCACTTATTTTGTAAGTGTATGGTATGCATATCATGGCATGCATATGGAAGTCAAAGAACAATCTGCAGGAGTTGGTTCTCTCCTGGTATGTAAGTCTGGTATTGAGCTAAGGTTGTTAGTATTGGTAGCAAGTGCCTTTACCTGCAATGCCATCTCACTGGCCCTGTTTAATGTATGTTCAAAAAATAAAGTGACTGAGCTGCTCAACATCACCACCTACATAATTTAGCATGACATGGTAAGAGAGGGCAGATAAACCTTGACACAGCTTTGATTTCTTTAGCTGCTGCTCACTTCTTTCCACCAATATTCACAGTTCTCCAAGCCTTAAGAAACAGCTTCTCAGCTGGGCGGTGGTGGCCTTTAGTCCCAGCACTCAGGAGGCAGAGGCAGAGGGATCTCCGTGAGTTCGAGACCAGCCTAGTCTACAAGAGCTAGTTCCAGGACAGCCTCCAAAGCCACAGAGAAATCCTGTCTCAAAAAACCAAAAAAGATGAAGGAAGGAAGGAAGGAAGGAAGGAAGGAAGGAAGGAAGGAAGGAAGGAAGAGCATCTCCAGAATGTGACCACAAGACTATTAAAGGTCATAAGAGTCCCCAAATCTGCTTGACAAGAAAGCAGCTCTACATCATCAGAGGACCTACTTTAATCAAGATACACTGAAATCAGTTATAAAAACAAATACACAAGATTTAACCTATTTTTAAGAAATTATAACGAGGGGTTGGAGATGTTGTTCAGCTGTGAGAGTACTTGCCTAACAAACATGAAGCTGTGGGTTGGATCCCCAGGACCACATAAACTGGACCAGGATATAATGTGTTTTGAATATATTCATTCCTAGTACCTTTCCCATCCCCTTTCTCTTCCCAAGTAGTCTTTCTTTTACTCTCATAGGTTTTTTGGGGTGGGGACAGGGAGAGGTTGACCCAGTAAGTTCAATAAGGGTTGTGGATCCTTTTGGAGTTGTTCATAGTTAATCTGTGAGCATCAAGACCAGGCAAGATTACATCCTGCTCTGCACCCAAATTACTATTAGCCCTAAAGGTAAAGAGCTGGCTTCTGCTGCCAAATTCTAAATGGTGATTGTGTCAGTAGTGATAATTTCCTCACCCAAACCTAAAAACTGGACAATGTCAACTGTGCGTGAATTTCTAATAGCTTCTTTCCCAACCTTCTAGTCAGTAACCAAAAAGATATTTTATTTGTTCAATTGGCCTAGATACAGAAATTGTGCCCAAACTATAGCTGGCTTAGAAATTACAATCTGGTATTCTTTTCGCCTGGTTCATTTGAGCTGAAGAACCGATAGGTTTATCTTTCACCTTCCTCTTTTCATCTGGTTTCCCCAGTGACTTTCAATTACTCTTCTTTCTGCAGGTCATAAAATGGAAGGACAGATTAAAGTCACATAAATAATTTCCTAGGCTCCACTGAAGTTTTCTTCAGTCATCACAGCATAGGATTCTCAGTATGTGACTGACAGCAGTGAATTTAGTCTTGACCCCTTGGAACACATCTCATATGGAAATGCATTTAGTTATCATCCTCACAAATTATTTCACACCAAAAGGACAATTTTTCTAGACCCCCAGATGCTTTACCTGAAATGGTGACTGGCCCTTCACACCTTGCAGGAACATTTCAAGGATCCTGAGTCCATACAGGAAAAATATATAGTATGAAGTCTAAGCTGAAGAACTATGCTTTCTTTCTGTCTCCTGATGGATTTCTATTAGGCCCTTGGATTTGGGTAAATTAAAAAAGCATAATTATTTGTTCATTCTTTGATTAGTTAACTGTTTATATAAAATTCAAGGTGCTGAATCAGAAATGAAATAATACCGAGAGGTTAAAGCCTTGAAATTGGGGTGACATGGCATAACTTTGTATTTAGTTCTATTTAGTTCTGATCCATGATTTTTTAAAAATTAGTTTTCTTGTCTAAAAATATTTTTTCTGTGATCTGCTGGCTATTGTAGCAGCAGACTCAAACTGAAGTTAGTTTAACTTAAACATGTATTAACTCTCATGTTTTATAGATATATAGGTGGCTTGCATCTTGCTCTCCAAATGTCTATTAAATATCTAGAAATAATGAATAATTTTTGAGCCATAAATTGTGTATTTTTTCTTCCTCCAGAATCTAGCCTGTCTTTCTGCAAATAGGAGAAAAAAAACAAACGCTGAATTAAATGAAGTTAATTTTGAAAGATGAGAGTTAGTTTATGGAGGCTTTAGAGAGAAATGGGGATAATATCCTTCCTTCTTTAGTTTGTTAAATTCAAGGTGACTTCTAGATTACAAGAAGGAACTGTTATATAGATGGTCCAAGAAGACTGTTTAGAGACTGAAGTCTGAAGGTATTTATTAGTGGCTGAGGAAGGACATCACTGACTTAGCTGGACTAAAGAAAACAGAGATGTCAGGCAGTGGTGGGATCTTTAATCCCAGCGCTTGGGAGACAGAGGCAGGTGGATCTCAAGGAGTTTGATGCCAGCCTGGTCTACAAGAGAGGTTCAGTCGCTGTCCCCTGACAGGCTCAGCAGCACAAACCTTGTATCTTATACACAGAGAAAGGACAGCTGAGGAGTGGCCCATACCAAATACCAAATGTTACAGGAGATAACACACTTTAATGACAGTTACTAGAAAATTATTAGATAAGACACAGTGCTCCTCTCTGTGGATAATAAGATGGAAGGACAGATGAGACTCAAACAAATAATTTCCCAGGTGCCACTAGAGATAATTGCAAGTATCACCATGTTATTTACTAAGAGAGAAACTCATCTGGGTGGTGGTGGTACAGGATGTTAATGCCAGCACTTGGGAGGCAGAGGTGAGTTGAAGGCCAGTCTGGTCTACAAGAGCCAGTTCCAGAACAGGCTCCAAAGCTACACAGAGAAACCCAGAGAGACCCCAAGAGAGACAGAGACAGAGACAGAGACAGACACACACACACACATACACACACACACACACACACACACACACACACACACACAGAGAGAGAGAGAGAGAGAGAGAGAGAGAGAGAGAGAGAGAGAGAGAGGGAGGGGGGCAGGCAGGCAGGCAGGCAGGCAGAGAGAGAGACTCTACATTTTGATGAAGCAATTAGGAGATTTTTGATGTTTTGTGAATATAAAGGATAATTAGAGCATAGAAAAGACCCAGAGAAACCTGAAGCTGGGTTTTTAGTAAATACTGGGAGTTTTGTAGTATCCAGGCAGACCCAGGAGAGCAACAATGCCCATGTAGTTAGTGTTCTACATTTTCAATGAAGACATTATAAAATCTCATCAAAATTTATACTAGGGGCCAAAAAGATGGTTCTGTGGTTAAAGGAACTTGTTATTCTTGCAGAGGACCCCGGTTTGATTCCCAGACCTCACATGGCAGATCAGAACTGTCTAAAACTCGAGTTACAGGAGATGTGACACCTTCTTGTGAACTCCATGGCCATCAGGCAAGCATATGATGCACAGGCATACATGAGAGCAAAACACACACACATAAAATAAAATTAATAAATCTAAAAAGCCCGGATCTTATATTAGTCAATGCAGTGGCACCTGTAAACTACCATCACATTGGGATGAATTGAGATTTAGAAAGGTTAAGGTAAAGGGCTTGTTCAAGGTCACATAACTGATACACAATGATCAAACATACTCCATGAAAACAAACCATCTGTGCTGTCTTAAGCAGAGTATCTTATAGAGGATAAACCACTATCAGAAGTTCTGTGCAGAAGTTGTAGCTTTCTTACAAACCATCAGTTTGGTAATTAGTGACCCTAGCACACTGTAGGGTCTGTGAAAGGGTGTTCACAAACTGAACTGATTCTTTAACAAGCTACAATGGAAACCTGGACATGCAAATTTGTGGGGGCCTGAGGTGGATGAAGGCAGGGCTAAGAAAGATGAGGTGGCATACACCTGCAATCTTAGTGCTTGAGAAGTAGAAGTAAGAGGACCAGGAGTGTAAGGCCAGCCTGCGCCACATGAAGCCATTGTCTTTGTGTCTTTCTTTGTTGTTTGCCTGCATGTATAACTGTGCACCATGCCCATACAGTGTCCATGGAAGCCAGAAGACGGCACTGGATCCTTTGGGACTGGAGTTATAGATGACTGTGAGCCATCATGTGAGTACTGAGAAACTCAGGTCCTTTAGAAAAGCAGTCACTGCTCTTAACTACTGATTTAGCCATCTCCCCAGCTGCATGCAGGATGAAGAAAAGGAATAGATTAAATTGATGTAAGAAAAAGGAATGACAAGGTATAGGCCGAAAGAATGTGGAGGCAAGAAAGAAAAGAAATCAAGACATGGTTTTTAAAGAGTGCTTCATGCTATTATTGCTCATGTGTGGTTAATTTTATTATTTAAGATTAAGTTTATTTACAGCCAGTCTGTTGATTTCTAAATTAGACTTTGTAGATATAAAGTGTCACATACTTTTTAAGCAAATAAAAAAGCATTTACAATAGCTATTATATGGAAGACCAGGACAATTAGTACACCAGATCACCTACACCTACCCAGCTTTTCCAAGGAACAAAATAGTCAATGTTTATAGAGGTATCCAAAGATTCCAGTAGTAACAATAACTTTTGGCAAGGCATCAATTATATTTCAATGTCAAGCATATGTAGCTTGGTAATCCTAAAGAAGTCTTTCAAACTTAAAATTTCAATGTAAAAGAAACTCCTAAAAATCAAATTAATGACAACATATAGGACATTGCATTTATACTAAACTTCCTTAGAAAAAGGAAATATATGCATATAGGTGTGTGTGTGTGTGTGTGTGTGTGTGTGTGTGTGTGTGTGTGTGGAGAGATAGAGAGAGAGAGACAGAGAGAGAGAGAAAGAACACACTTGTGAGAGGGATATGATTTAGCTTACTGAAGTTTCATTGTACCATATTTTTTCACATCCATGCCATCAGAGGCATCTTCATGTAAGAGGGAAGATGTTCAGATAACTGATCCAAAGCTAACGACACTCTGCCTAGATTATGTCCTGGCTCACAGTGTGGTTTCTGAAATGCAAATTATATGGTTTGTTTGTCAGTTTATATTATTAATGTTTATAAGAAATATTTTCTACAGCATGTTTTCCAAAAGATTTAAAATCAAATTAGTAATTTAATTAGTATGAAATTATCATAAGAACTACTAAATGCATCCATTGGTCCAGGATCTGCAGAGACACACATATATTTATTACTTGGAACAAGAAACTATTCAAATTCAGTTCCAAGAGAAATAGAGGTTACTAATAAACTGGGCCCCTGTCCAGTCTGGATTGCTAAATCAAGCTACTGTAGAGAAGAGTCTGGCTTCCTTACACACTACATCTTCACCAGAATATGTATTACAATGCTTGAATTTTCTTGTTTGTTATTAATGTTTCAAGCTTAGGAAACAATTTAAATAGTAAATGAGAGAAATATCATAGTTATCACTTGGAAGGAAAACTCTGGCCATTACAATAGGCTAATAGGTTTTCTAGGGACAAGAGCTGGCTTGGTTTTACCTCGTGTGGCAACAATGTTCATGGCTATGAACCCATATGGTAGACATTTACATGTTCATGTCCATAAAAACATATAGCAACCCATATACAAAATCCATACAACAGATGGTTTATATGCTTATGGCCCTAAATGTACAGAGCAGACTGTTTACAGCAGCTCAGGTACAGAACTGACTCTTAAGGACCACATCACACACCTGCAGAGCTCTTACTATTTAATTCTGAAGCACAGATGGATCACTACACCAAACTTTACCAAGGGAAGCTGCATGAAACATCATTTTCCAAAACTATTTTTAGTAGCAGCAGGTGACTCAAGTAGTCTCAATTTAGAGCACTATTGGGGAGCTGCAATCACATTAAGTCACTACTGAAGGCCTAAGAAAAAGAAAACAGCTTTAAAAAATATGGTTTTTTTTTTTCCTAGTTTATTTGAACACGGAACCCTTTTGGCATTTTTACTGGAATTTATCTTTTATAGAAAACCCCTTATCTCATATGAAGAAACCCAAGTCCAGATAGGTTAGGTGACAGCTACAGTGTTATTTGATTAATTGGTAAATAACAGCTCTCACTTTTCAAGAGACTCCAGGAAGTTTTTTAGTACTGTGTTGTCTCTTTCCTGTAACACATAATTAAATAGTCCAAAATTCTTGAGTTAGAGATGAAAGATGTCCTAAAAGAAATGAAGCAGCTGCCTCATTTGGACACATAAACACATGTCTACAGTGGAAGCAGCTAGCCAGCTCTTAATTTCAACACTACCATCCTGCCCATAGCACTACTCCATTTTCTGCAAAACCAACACTTTTGTCTCTTTTGTAAGAAGTCATGGACAAAGAGGGAATTTAGCTATTAAGAATCCATTAAAATGTTTACTAAACCACTTTTATGTCAATAGGTATTTCAATTCAATTAAGTATGATTACTTTTACTTACAAATGTCATCCACTGTGACAGGGAATCAGTGTTTCAAGCTGTTGAACAGGTCATCATCCCTGTCTTGTTGGATGACACCTGTAAATAAAATAAATCTATTTTTGAGTGAGAAGTCTAAGTCAACTCTATTTTAGATGCATGCAGTTTAAGCAAAGAATAATTTTTAATTGGTCCTAATGATGTACTATTGTAGAGAGATACTTCCCAATGCTAACTATTTTCTATAATGTTCACTGGCCCCTTAACACAATAGAGTCCTGGGAATTGTCAGAACACAATCAGAATAGTGGGAATCTTGTAGATGGTATTTATTTCAGTCTCCTGAGTCTGTGATTATCATTTCTACTTTATACTAGAGACAAGCTAGGTCCTGTCAAGTTAAATAACGAGACTAATTCTAAATAAAATATATTAAGTGTCATTATTTCACATACCTAGGATTGAAAAGTATGTGTGTATGTGTACACACACACACACACACACACACACACACACACACACACACACACACACACACGCACCAAGATAACCATTTGGATGAAAGACTTAAGTTATTCCAAGAATGTAAATTTACATCTATGTAAACTGCTGCAATGTCATTATTAGATATGGAAAGTGCAGTTGTTCCTGGAAATATCACAGGTGGAAAATAAGAAAAAGTGGAAAAATGAGAATGAGACACAAAAGAACACTATTCAATATAGCACACATTTATGATTTTAAATTTTGGCAACTTCCAAACAAGATTTGCATCTCATAGCAAACATAAATATACAAAAGACCATATTTAAAGCAAAATTTTAAGAGCCAATGTTGGTTTCTCTGTAGTTATTGAACACCAATTGAGCAAAGATCTGCCAGAAACCAAAATTTGGGCTGGTCAAGGAACACTAACTTTCCATCCCCTGCCCATCCACAAACAAACCGATCTTACACCGCTTTGTCTGAGGCCATAGACAGAGAGCACACTGCAGTTCACCACCAGCCAAGCACTGTTGAGTGCTTTACACACACTATCCCACTCACCCCACGACTTGGCTCTTGTTACAAATCTACAAGTAAGGCAAGACACAGAGTGACCATCTCACAGAAGCCAGGCTCTAAACTTATCTGCACACCCTTATCCCTCAGAGACTCCCCCAGATGCCAAATGAAGTAACATGCTGCAACCTAGACAGAGAATGGTCCTTTAACTCAGTCTCACTAACAACAGGACATTCTCTCTTTACAACAAAAGGGTGAGGAAGAATGGCAACAAGAATAAACAATCCCAACACCAAAGGATTAAAACTTTTCATGTAATTCTGAAATACGACCAGAAAATGACAACTGAAAATTTAAACTGTATTTTATAATTAAAGTAAAGTAAATCCTTCTTAATACTATTGGATAAATCCCACTCAATGCCAACTGATTCTCATAACAGGGTAGTAGTTATCAATAGACAGAATTAAAGCATGTATATTAAAATAAATAACATTGTTAAAAACAGAACTATTTCTAAATTATATAAACTACCTTAAAAGAAAATAAAAGTTCTGATGTGACCCCTCACTTCTGACAAAAACCCCTTAACTTTTTGTTACCGGGGCATTTTCTAACATCCTTTTAAAGATGAATATTTTTTTAAGGGACACAATCAGGAGCAAAAATATACCTGGCATATTTTAATCAAACAAGTAAGGGGTATGAAAAGCTCATCCCCACAAACACAGACATCATTTCCTTCTGAAAGCACTGTGAGAACCAGACTTTCAGGCAGAGGGGCACTCTGCCAAGGACTCCCCGCCCCCACAGACAAAGACAGTGTGGTAGCTTACCCTTTTCTCTGACACCCCATCCTGGCCTGTAGCCTCTTTCTCATCATGTGTTTCTTTCAGGACTGCCATGTGCTGTTTGTATGCTGGCTCTCTGATTAGGGTTGTGTATCCTATGTGCTCATAAATTGGGTTTATCGTCATCTTGGCAATGTATTCTGCTGCCTTGGTTTCAATATAGAGAGTAATCAAGCCATCAGTCACCAGATCGTGGATGGACTCAAAGCGTTTCTCCCCAACAAAGTGCTTTCCATCGTAGTACAGTCTGAAGTTTCTGGTTTGACTTCCAAATCTGCCTCAATGAAATGGGAGAGATGCTTTTAAGAAAAGTGAACAAGTGAATTCTTCTGAATAAGTAACAAATGCACAAATACCCCCAAGCTGAAATACCCATTGCTTTTGCTTGTATATTATCTGTTTAGATCAGCTGTGCTAATGTCTATCAGTTACTTGGAATATAGTAAATTCAACTTCTAAACATAAAGAATGAACTTGAAATAACTAGGGTTATTAGCACGGTGATCCTAGAAAGAACATTTTTTTTATTGTTTTTTTCAAGTATAAAGAACATTTTTATTTATGTAGCTTTTAAAGCCAATTCATTACACTTGTAATAAAGTGGAGGAAATAAATTTTACAACCTTAGAAGGCACATTCAATATGCAATTGACCAACTATAATATACAGAGTTTCAGGTTGAATAATGAAAATATCCAATGTGCTTAAAGGCCAGTATTCATGTCTTTCAACAGGCAAGTCCCATTTACCATTCACTAAAGTGGGATGCCAGCAATAATTTACAATTGTGCTGCCTCCAGAACTAGGCTAAGCAGTAGACAGCATAGAAACAAACTTGGGCATTTCTGGCCAGAGGTCAAGGACTTGTTCCTCCCTTTTAACCTGTCCTGCATCTGCTGGATAGACAAGAAACACTTGCAAAATATAGGGCATAAAAGTCATATACCATCAGACACCAGAAATCTGTTGTCTGTTTTGATGATATGTTTTAATAAATGGAGAAGCATGGTTTCCCATCATAGTAATTTTGGCATTTTACTTCCTACAGGGAACCTCAGAATTGGATCCAAGTTGGCATGACTGACACCAGTGTCCTTACCAGGAGGTACAGGCAATTCAACAGAAGACAATGCCAAAGTGGGAAGAGGTGCAGATTTCAGAGTAAACACCAATAAAACTAAGCAAATCCAGAAAGGATCTTCTTCATTAGGTTATAAACACACACACACACACACACACACACACACACACACACACACACACACACACACACCAGAAATGAATTTTAAAACTGAAGTATTATTTTGCTTTGACAAGGTACCACATGATATAATACTGGTACATAGTATTTCAAATGGGTAGGAACTAGATATTTTATTCTATTTTGTGACAGGGTCTCACTGTATAGTTACAGCTGGCCTGGAACTTTTATTGGCCTGGAACTTTTACTGGCCTTGAACTCAGAGAGATCTGTTTGTCCCTGCTTCCTGAATGCGAGATTAAAGGCATGCAGCAACAAATCTTGCTAGGAATTAGAAACTTAAATAATGGGTCCAGATTGTTTTGTTTGTTTTTTGTAATTTAGACTTTAATAATACTTAATCCAGAATCCAACATAATATCAGTGTTGACCTTTTAACATATAATTATCCACCTTTTGTTCCTTTAAAAGCAATCAAGTTTTTACTTACACTTAAGTAAATGAGTCATATAATTAGACTTCCTTCTAAACTTAGACATTTCTCCCAAGCAATTTTTTATTCTGTAAG
Organism: Cricetulus griseus; assembly: GCF_003668045.3. NCBI lineage: Eukaryota > Metazoa > Chordata > Mammalia > Rodentia > Cricetidae > Cricetulus > Cricetulus griseus. The sequence continues at coordinate 101,456,469 of NC_048599.1, read as the reverse complement.
TCTCAAAAGCTAGAAAGATAAAATGTCTATGCCAAATTAAATATTAAAGTTTTTCTAATATACTTCTATGATTTCCTTTTTGTAATGCATATTATCTACTACTTTACACACACACACACACACACACACAGAGAGAGAGAGAGAGAGAGAGAGAGAGAGAGAGAGAGAGAGAGAAAGGAGAGAGAGAGAGTGTGTGTGTGTGTGGGGGCAGCAGTGTCAGTCACCTGTCATACTAGTGTCATCTGAAGTCTGAGAGCTGAGGGTGAGGGAAGGTAGGTAGAAGAACTGGTCCCAAAAGGGTTAGGCATGGTTTGGATAGAAGAGAGCAGTCTAGGCTTGGACTTTTGCTTTACTCTTTAACTTCAAGAGGTCCCTTCCATGATCCCAGCTCCTTGCCAGCCTGCCAGTCTTGAGGGAGCTATGAGGTTACTGAATGTGCACATGGCCATAAGGTACTTGATTAAACTTAGCCTCAAAGGACATGGAAGCAAATGTCCAGACTGGAAATTTGATTATTTTTTTCCTTTAAAAATAACTTCACTTTTACTAAAAGGACAGTAGGTTTTCCTTGTCTATCAAAACCAACTCTCTTTTACTTTGGAAGTTCCACAAGGAATAGCCTGACAGTGTGGACTATCAGACACTGCTCCACTACTTTGACTTGTTTTGTGCTTTGTTGTATCTGTGGAGATAGATCAAGCAGAATATCCTTGATAATGGAGGGGAATGCCTGTAAGAAAAAAAAAAAGAGGAAGACACCAGATTTAAGCACCAGAGAGACCCTTTATTGTAACAGTGCTCTGCTGGTATAATGTCCTTTATTCAACAAATACTCAAGACACTCTCAGCATTAGGAAGTTTATGATGTCCTGTGTTCACATAGCAACCACATGGGAAATGAAAATCATAAAAACAGACTGAAGAAAAATATGAAATGCCCAATTTCAAAAACCTCAAGCTAAGACTGCTTAAACACCTTTTTAACATCTATTTATATGTGTGAATGTATACACATGCCTGCCCAAGCACACAGAGCTCAAAGAACAATTTCTAGGAATTGGTTCTTTCCTTATACCATTTTGGGTTAAGGACTGAACTTAAAACATCAGGCTTGGTAGCAAGCACCTTTACCAGTTGAGTCATTTGTGCTCTGCTTCCCTCCATTTCTTTAGACAATTCACTTGCCCTGTTTTCTGAAATATCCATCCGCCTCTGCCTGGACTAAGGCTGAGTGAACACGCCTAGACTGGAGCAGTCCTACTCTACAGACACAGTTGACTAGAATGGAAATCCATGCTCTCCAAAGTGGTACTGAAGTTAGCAAGCAGACAAGAGTGAGGTCAATCTGCTCTGCGCTGTGATTGCCGTACAGAATGCTCTCCTGTGGCTCTAGCTACGTTTTCCTTTTTAAAGAACTCTGTAAATACTGTGGCCAGTTGCATTCAGATGCATTTCAAAATTTGTAATTCTACCATTTAGCTTTAAAAGTAAGAACATAACACTCCTTTCCAGATTTTTTTCCTTGTGAGTGAATCATATTTCTAAAAAATCCAGTCTAGATACATATAAAATGATGAAAATATATGTAAAATGTTACTTTCTGTAAAACCAAAAATTTATTTTGATTTGAGGCCAAAGTTATTTTTAAGTGTCTCTTCAAAGGACTAAAGGCTAAGAGATGTCTCCTATTTACAAACAGAAAATGAAGCATACATAAGACTATGTCTAATAATACTGAGGCATCAGAGGAGTTTCTAGCAACAAATATACAAAACTTTTCATCATAAACACAATTTGTATTATTTACCAGAGCCAAAGCATCCAATTAAATGGTGAAACACAAAGAAACACCTCAGAATCACACACAGTCATAAACAAGCCTTCAGGAGACATATGGGAACAGAAGTAAGTGATGAAACATTCCATGATTTAAGTTCCACTGAGGAACTTTAAACTACCCCTTGAAAACATTAGGCTATGACTTTTGCCTATATTGCTACATGATTCTGATGATAAAATGGGGGAGATTACTAAAGTGTGTAAACTTATGAGTATATTCTCCTCCCATCTGCTTAATTAAATGTCCAAAGATAACACCAGACAGCTCTGGAAGGTGGATTAGGTGACAACCCACACAAGATGCAGATTAAATACTCACTGAACTCCTCACTCTGCCCCTAGCAGACCTAAGTTCTGCTCCCTAGAGAGGAAGAACCAGAGCACAGGCAGAGCATAAAGTAGAGGTGCCACCCTGAACACAAGGACACTGAGACCACTTTACCAGGTCCTTAGGAAGAGCCTTTCCTCATAGGAGACCTGAAGATTTCTCTAGGGGATCTCATCAACTCTACAACAAAGAGCATCATCCTGAACTGTCAGGCTCCCCTGAGCTCTCAGAACTACATCTGAGCCTAAGTACCAAATACACTTAAATATGGTAATCAGCCGGCAACCACTCAGTATCTGAGAAAAGCCTTCACAAAAGACAAACACTGAGATAAACAGACAGAATCAGGTCAGGTTGAAGAAACAAATCATTCACAGAGAAAAAAATATCTATTTTTAAAGTATTTACATGTTAAACTATAGGATCGCTCTTATTTCCATTCTTAAATAGAAGTTGGCCACACATACACTTCTCTCTCTCTCTCTCTCTCTCTCTCTCTCTCTCTCTCTCTCTCTCTCACACACACACACACACACACACACACACACACACACACACATCAGAATGCCACAGAGAAGACACAAAGTAAACAGTCAAGGTAGAAATCAAAGGAACAACCCAAGAAAATAATCACAAAGGACAGAAATTTACACAATTTACAAAAATGGGTCCATACTGTATGGGTAAATGTAACAAGGTACTCAAAACAGAGCAGTAATTGTAAATGAAGCCCTCAGATTGGCAAAATTTAATGTCTGCCATTACTAAGCACTAGCAAGGACACAGAGCTGCTACTGAGTCAGTGGCTGTACACTGTTTAACAGAGAGATTTATTCGGTAAGGCTGAAAACAGGCACACATATACACCCTAGGACACATATACCCATCCAGAAAGAATATAGTACCTAGAAATATATGTGTATTGTATTTCACATAAAACTTAGGCTATTTTATAAATAAACATGTAATGTTTATATTTCATAAATAAATATATAAATAAATATAACATATATGTGATTACTGTTGCTGTAGGAAAAAATATCTAATCTATAGGTAGGTATACATACAGTTTTTTTGAGATGGGGTCTTTCTACGATATAGCTCTGGCTATCCTGAGCTAGCTATGTTGACCAGGCTTGCCTTGAACTCATAGAGCTCCACCTGCTGTCTCCTGAGTTCTGGAATTAAAGGCATGCATCACTACAAGCAGCCACCATAGGCTTTTTTTTTTTGGGGGGGGGGTAGTTTCAAGACAGGGTTTCTCTATGTGTAGTCTTGGCTATCCTTGAACTCACTCTGTAGACCAGGCTGGCCTTGAACTCACATAGATCCTCCTGCCTCTTCCTCCAGAGTGCTGGGATTAAAGGCATGCACCACCAACACCTGGCTCACCATAAGCTATTATATTTTATATTTATATTTAAATATTTATCCTAACTTTACACAAATATACACATATATCAACAATCTTCAAAAACTGAAACCACATAAAATCCCAATAAAACAGAAAAACAAATGTGATGGTAAATTCCATGGGTCTGTAAAGTCCTCCCCTTTCCTTTCTCCTTCCTGAGAGTTAAGGGCTCGCTACTGCTTCTAAGGAAAAAGTCAAACACTTCAGCAGGCTTCCAGGTAGACAGTATGCACTGTTGGTTTTGCTTATTTTCAAGCACCAGATGCTAACACAACTCCTGGCCCTTATGATGTCCAAGCCAATGATGGCTGAGCAGGATGAATAAACAGGCCTGGTATGATGGCAAATGGTTGTAATCACAGCACGTAGGAGATTGAGATAGGAGAACTGCCCTAAATTCAAGTCAGTCTAGGTTATGGAATAAGACATCTCAAAATAGAGGGGATGGGGACCTAACGGGAATTTGTTGGGAAGAAGGGTTTCAGTGTGAGAAGGAGGGGTTGAGTAAGAGAGTGTAACAGGGGCTGAAAAATCATGGAAATTCACTATATACATGTATGAATAGGTCATAATAAAATCTATTACTGGTTATAACTAATATATGCTATTAAAAATAATTTCTAAATGGTCCCATTAATACTTTTCTCTTTAGCTGGATGGCAACATATAACAATGAAATTTATTTCAAAAAATTCATTGGCATTACATAGAACTGCCAAAGTACAACGAGATTCCTATACGTTCACTTATGTCATGCAGCATTGTCATTACAGACACCTAATTTTCTCAGTGTGATGAGAATATAACACAAAGCTGCTTTCTGTATCAACAACTTTCTGTATCAACTTGAAATACATAGATGCTCTTTCTACTTTAATGAATAAAGCAGAATTTTGTTATCATTTTTACCCAACACTTATGCAGAGAGCCAATGCTACTTTGCTCAGAACTATATATATTTATATTTTTATTTACAAAAACATTATGCACATATCTAGTGTTTAGAAACCACAATATGTCCAGAAATGCTCATTATGTCTGTTGAATTAACAATAGATTCTACTTATTTAAGAACTGATGATAAGTTCCATTAAATGGCTTAAAATGAATCTGCTATTTCAGAATAAAAAAATTCACCCTGTAACACAGGTATACGAAAGCAGACTTATCCACATGAATGCCTTGATGATCCATGTTCATTTATGTATTATTCTGGTGAGTGAATACAGAAACTCCCCAGAGGCCATTGTAAAGCATTGAGTTGCTGTAATGGTGAGTGTTGTCAACTTGACACAATCTAGTAAGCACCTAAGCAATGGACTTTTGAGCAGGCCTGTGGCAGATTATCTTGATGGTGTGGCGCCATTCCCTGTCCGGGACCTCAGGCGGTAGTGAAGAATGAACTGAGCAGCAGTATGCATCTATTTGTCTCCATACCTGATTGTGGAAACACTGTGAATGTTTGCTTCAAGTTCCTGCTGCCTGATTTCCTGTCGTGATGGACAGCACCCTTGAACTAGGAGCCCAAGCCTTTCCTCTCTTAAGTTGCTTTTGTCAGGGTACTTTTTCACAGCCCCAAGGAAATTAACTAAGACAGTTACCTTTGTTTGATTTCATCTGGACCCCAGCTACTGAACACTTAGTTCTTGGATCTAGTTTTATACTTCTAAAATCCTCTTTGTAGATTATAAATTGTGTTTATCTCATAACCTATTTTTTTGTTTGTCTATTTATTTTACATCCTGGCCACAGCCTCCCCCACATCCTCTACTCCCAATTCCTCTCCAGAGTCCCTCCCTTCCTATCCCCAATCCTCTCCTCTTATGTCTCCATCCAGGAAAGGGCAGGTCTCCTACGAGTATCAACAAAACAAGGCATAACAAGTTGCAGTATAATACCTCCCAATGTATTAAGGCTGGCCAAGACAACCCAGTATGAGTAGAGTCCCAAAGCCAGTAAAAGAGTTGGAGACAGCCCCTGTTCCTATTGTTGGGAGTCTCACAAAAGGACCAAGTTACACAACTGTAACATAGATGCAAAGTGCCTAGGCAAGCCCCATGCAGGCTCCCTGGTTTTCTGTTCAAACTCTGTAAGCTCTTATGAGCCCAGGTTAGTTGACTGGGTGAGCCTTCCCATTGTGTCCTTGACCCCTCTGGTTCCTACAATCCTTTCTCCTCCTCCTCCTCTCCATTCTCTTCCTCCACAGGATTCCCAAACTCAGTCCAATGCTTGGCTGTGAGTCTGTATCTGCTTCCATCAGTTGCTGGATGGTGCCTCTCTGATGACAATTGGGCCAATAACTTGCTATTTGGTGGGGAGGGGCTGTTTCAAGACAGGGTTTCTCTGCGTAACAAGCTCTGGCTGTCCTAGAACTTGATTTGTAGACCAGGGTGGCCTCAAATTCATAGAGATCTGCCTGCCTCTGTCTCCTAAGTGCTGGGATTAAAGGGTATGCCATCACTGCCCAGCAACCTTCTATTTTTTTTTTTTAAAACATACTGTAATGTAGAAAAACCCAGAAATTGTTTTACTGTTTTAAGACTGTATTAAGGAGACTCTACTGGGGTTTACCGAACACTCCTTTGTAACAGATACATGGATTCTTTGTTTTATTTAGCTAACAACAGACATTTCTCATTTACTTCTGGTTTGCAGGCCATGTTCTGGAACTTGATTTGGTCTGTTACATACCTTTAAGTTCAGTAGCAACTATCTACTAATGGTAAGCAGATTATTACATTTTCCTCATTAAATGCCTATTATGAATGCATTACTTACATATACAGCACTCTATATTTATTGACAAGGTACAAGTGAAAGAGTTTTCATCATGGGTAATACATAGAAACATCCCAACAGCTTCCAAAATTTCCCCATTCTCTTCCACAGCTTCTCTGACTGTTCTCTATCCTACTGGACCACTTCACTGTTTGCTGTCATTACACCTTTCATTTTATAGAAACAGAATCATGGGCCAGCTAGACAGCTCAGAAGATAAAAGTGCTTGCACATAAACCTTTGAGTTCAATTCCTAGAGCCCACATAAAAAGCCAAACATGGTAGCTTGTATCTGTTATCTCAGTCCTCCTACAGTGAAATGGGAGGCAGAGCCAGGATAATCCCCAGAGGTTCGAGGATCAGCTATCTTAGAGTACACAGAGTGGCAGAACAATTGGATAGACCCTGCTTCAACAAGAGAGAAGGAGAACACACCCCTGAAAGTTGTCCTCTGACACCCAAATGCCCATTCACATACACATACTAATAAAAATAAAATAAAAACAATAATAACCAGGATAGGCTCCAAAGCTACACAGAGAAACCCTGTCTCAAAAAAAACCAATAATAATAATAATAATAATATAATAATAATAATAAATAATTAATGGAACTATAAAACATATATATTCATTTGTTTTTGGATACCCAATTGTTTAACATAAAGATTCACTTTAAACAGATGGATATTACAATCATCAAATTTCAAGTGTGACCAGACCAGGATTTCCAGGTATGGTGGCAGTAAGCTGTATTCGCATACGTAACTTTGCTTCTCTGTCTCTAGTGGAGCTTACATTCCATATCACCAATCTGAAACTGTCTAAAACCTAATTTTCTCAGCAAAAGCATGAATGTTACAGTAGAAAAACTATATGTGACCTCACATGACACAAACAAAGTAAAAGAGCACTAAAAATATTGTATAAAATTACCTTCAGGTCATGTGTACAGTGTAAAATTAACATATCTGTTTGTTTCAATAATAACAGTAATTTTTAGTGATATGCTTGGACACTTGTACATTACACCATATAATCTTTCTAACTCTATGAGGTATTACTATTACATCCTCATTTACAACAAACTAAGTATTAAGGAGATTAAGTAATCTGTCCAAAGTCATACAGAGAACTCAGGAACCAAGGTTTGAACCCAGGACTGTGTTAATAAGATTCAAGTTCTGAGTCACTGACCACCTATATTGATTTAAAACCACAGGGCTAAATTAGTCATTAAAAACCCTATAATTAGGTTATGAGTCTTTTCGAGCAATACAGCAAAGGAGTCACAAACCTCTGTCTACTAGAGAGATTTTTAGAGAAGAGTAATGATCTGAGTGAAAAATGGCTCTCCGGTTCTATATTACACAGGAGGTACTGGGAAGCTGATGGTTCACAATCCAGTGTAATACTGAACAAATTCCATGTATGCATCTTGTAGAAGCCTAAGAAGAAGATGAGTAAGGCATCCTTCCTGTCCTAGAGGGAACTCATTTCGTTTTTAATGACAGTGGGGCACATAAATAGCCTTTCTTTGTAGGTATACCTTCTGCTTAGTTGTATTTAAAATCTTTTCAGAAAAGTCAGCTTAATAACAATATTGAAAAACTACCAGACATAAACATGAAGCAGCATCGTAAATATAACCTTGCACACTGGATACCATTCCTAAAAAGTCACACCTGAGTCAGCAGGAACCAGTTATTGGAATTCCTGGCAAAAATTCTGAAGTCTTAGCAGGAAGGGTCAAACTGTAGAGTTTGCAAAATATCACAAATGAGAGCAGAAGCAGAGATAAAGGCTAACACAAGTACCTAAAACCACAGCAAATAGGGCAGGACAAACACTGACTATAAGAACCACAGGCAGCAAGAGATAGAGGAGGTACTCACAGGGCAGCTATTCTACTAGAGTCAAGGATTACAGGATACATAGGAGGGGAGTTAAGCTGAAGGAAATTGTGTAATGGGATAAGGGTACTACATCAATATATCAAACATCAGAAAATAATTTAAAAGCTTTACTACTCCAAGCAATGCCCAGATGAGCTATACCCAAAGAGTAAATGAAACCTTTAAATTCATCTGCAATCAGTGCTGCTCCAAGTTGGCACAGCTCAGCAATGCCTGTGGCTTCTGGGTGGGTGGGAATAGAAGAATGAAACATGCATTCATTTGGGCTTTTCCAGAGCTTCCTGAGAGTTTAGTTTTTCTCTTGTGTGACTCAGAATACTAATGGAGCCAGCATTGTTTGGATGTGTTGGGGGGGGGGGCGGTGAAGCCAAAGAGGGCAAGGACAAGCTCAATGCAGCAGAAGAGGTCCTGCGGTGCCACCCACAAAGTGCAGTGTGGCTCAGTGTGAGTGGACCAGGAATCATGGCCTCTCCCTTAGCAAGTGGAGACAGGCAAGTGTTGCAAGTGTATACTCAACATTCTGCTACTCAGAAAGATGTACAAGGGACTTGTGTCTGCTGACTCATTTTGGGAACTGGAATATAGCTATACAATATCCACAGGAGACTGGTTCTAGGACTCCCATAGAGACCAAACACTACAGAAACTCAGGCCCCTTCAATAAAATGGCACAGTAGTCCCGTAAAACATACCATATCCTCCATAGTCTTTAAATATCTCCAGCTACTGAAACACTTAATACAATGTAAACTTTGTAAACATCATATACTGTACTCTTCTGGGCATAATGACAATAAAAAATCTCTATGTGTTCAACACCAAAGCAGTATTAGAAGAAGGATATTTTCATTCCAGAACTCATGGCTATACAGGGTCAGCTGTATTAGATGACTGGAAACTGCTGAGAATAAGGATGGGGTGCAGCATCTGGTTGCAGTATACCAGAACCTGGTACTGCACATATAAAACACCAGGGGGCAGGGCAAATTTCTCCAATTGAAAGATTATATACACAAACCCTGAAAAAAAGAAATCAATCCGACCCCCCAAATTGAGAGCCTCTCAGAATATCTAGAGAAGCTGATTGATAAAGATCCCTGGTATGCAACCAGCATACAGAGAATGAGAGAAATGGTTGTTTCTGAAAATGCATACTAGTGGAGGAGGGGGAAGACAACACACCTGCCCAAAATAAGAAACAGAAGACAACAAAAGCTAAGAAACCAAATAACATAAAAATACAGCTACAGAAGCACATCCCAATCAATGAACAAATCCCCTGTGTCTTAGCCCAAAGAAAGAGATATTCATGAATCATCTGATGAAGAATTCCAACAAATATTAAAGCAATGGAAGAAAAGAAAAGGTGATGGGTGGTAGGAGCTAGGAGAGAGGAGAAAACATTTGTTCAGTGGTTACATAGTTCCAGTTGCATAAATGAAAATTCCAGAGCTCTGCTATGCAACAACGAACATTTGTTAACAATCATAATTATACTTCAATTATTAAGAGAATAAGAATAGGTTGTATAAGAGTAGTTCAGAAAACCTGGGTACAGACTAAGAAAAATAGAAGATAATCTTTAAGAAAAATTAAAAATCTTCCTTTCCTCAGTATACCTATACCTCTTGATGTAACTCAAGAAAATTTATTCTTAACCTACATACTAAACATGTGGCTACTGGGAAAATTCCTGCTCTCTACAGTAAAAGTTCAGAGGTTTGTGAAATCTGAACAACTCCACTTTAAGATGGACAAGGACACACACACACACAATTTATGAGCTGAGTTCTAAAACACATTTGCCACAAGCCTTTTGGGTAAGGGATATTCAATCTGTACAAACATTTAAAAAGCTATGGCACTAATAACAAAGCTTACATTTTAGTTATGCTAGCCTTTTATCACTATCAACTGTGACACTTCAGAACTACTAAATTCTATCATCATATGAGCCACCCCTACTCTAATATCCAGAAAACATCCCTTAAAACAACTTGTAATCCTAAGTAAAAGAATCTGAATATATTCTTGAGAAATAATTCTGCACAGCATTATTTTCCACTTATTCCAAATAGCACAGGAAGCCTTTGCAGGAACTGAAATGAAACCATAGCAACCAACTGAATCTATCATGAACGATCAGATCAAAAGAACACATAGTACAAACATGTCAACGCCTACTAGCACCATAATCTTTCTCCAGTTCCTTTGGATCCTTTTTCTAGACATGAAAAAAAGCCTTCAACCAGTGTTCAGTATCGGTAAAACGTAAAATCCCCTTTACAAACAGCTACTGATATTGCCTGGGAATTCTGACTCAGTTAATGCTAAAACTCAAACTAATATTCCAAAATACAATTATTTTTATTTCAGTCTCTTTTATTATTTCATAACAAAATAAAAATAGATTCCTCCTACTAAATCTTCAGAAATATGAGACGAATTAACATCATAGGAATTCCTTGCTTAGTAACATCTTGTCAGCATTTAAACCCAAAGCCAGTGATCAGCCAGCTCACCAAAAGTTAAACTCACAGAATGGAGCTGAACATTTTTTAAACTACCAAGTATCCACTAAAATGAAACACACAAGGCAATGATGGCCTTTGTCAGGAACAGGCTGTTCATTATACAACTAAATAGCCAGGCAGACAATAGTGCAAACTTATGCAAAGACTAGAAATTACCTTTGTTGGTAGATGGACCAGCTTCTACCAATTTTCAGTGAGAACACAGTTTACATATGGGATGTAAAATAGATGTGGATTTTAGGCATGACCAATTTCTGAGAGTCCAGACAAATGACTGTGAATAGCACTGTTTCTACAAGGTAACTTAAGGATACACCAGGGAAACACATGACTATCACAGATGCTTTTCTCTTGATTGAAAAACTTTCCCACATCTACCTGTCTCTTTCAATATCATAAAGATATAACAGATGACATGGAAACAAATATGCTTATTTTAATAAAGAAAAACTGCTGTTTTCCTTTGACTAGTTAATTAACTATTCATGTTTTTGAGGCTAGTGATTAAACCCAGGTCCTTGTTAATGCTAAGCCCAAGCTATACCAACTTACACAAATCCTAGCCCCAAATTATTCTTGTACAAATGATCACAAAGTGATCTTACAGTTGAATTTTAGTTTAAATCATTAAATTTTGAGCACAATTAATTTGGCTTTCCTCTTTTGGGAGAAGTGAAAATTTAGCCCTTGAGATTTAGCTGGTATAATTACTATCTTTAAAAGCATTAAACAATAGTTTCTCTGCTTTATAAAGATGATAATGTGTCACTAATTTTAAAATGTTAATTTTTCAAAAGCACTGATTTTTTTAAAAAACTGAGTTTTCACATGTGCCACACCCTCTTGTGCATATAGATTATGTGTTTTATTATTAATTAGTCAAGCTATTGTTTTAAAAAGCTGTATTTTTGTTTCTTAGCTTTTTGCCCTACAAGTTAGGCCTTGCTTTTCTCATATATTAAGGTAAAGGAAAAAACAAACAAAAAAAACCCATTAGCATGTACTGTATGGACTTACATTATAGATAAAACTGAATTTTACAACTGGTTATCATGAACAGAGGTGACAAGTCTAAGGTGTTAAAACCAAGCAGCCTTCAAGGAAGCCAAGATGATCTATTGGAGTCCTTGAGTCAGGCACATATGGCTGTCTGCCTTGTGCATTTATCTCCAAGGCACCATGCAACAGCATTCTTTCTATGGCTGCCACAATACAAAATAGATTGACAAACACCAAGAGCTACATCACATCATATATTCACTAGAATGCCTGCAATGGTATTTGGAAAATAGTTATACTTATAAAATCATTAAGTCTGTTAGTACAATGCTAGATTTGCCAAGTTTGTGGGGTTTTGTTTTTAGAGAAAAGGAATCATGTTACCAACATATTTTGGGGCTGTTCCTGGTTACCGAAGAACATGTCTTAAAGAGAATTTAGATACTTCCTACTTCACTTCCAAGCAGATACACAGCTCAGAGTCTAGATCCCCTTGGCAAAGCAAAGTTCAGAGAACCATCACTGAACCGAATTTCTGTCAGTTGGTTCTGAAATGTACCTGGGCGCTGGCAGAGTTGGCTCAGCCGAGTAGAGCGCAATCTGGAGAACTGGAGTTCAGCTCTCAGCACCTACTGCAGATGGCTCACTAAACTCTGTGCAGCTTCCATTTTAAGCCTATTGCTTTATACATGTTTAAGAGAAGTGAAATTTGAAGACGGACTATCAATGAACAAAAACCATGACAATGATAAAAATTGGAAAAGTGAAGTACCATTTCAGAGTAAAATACAAATCAAGCTATAACAAGACACCATGCCATACAGCATATGTATATTCAAAGACACAAGGAAGCACTGACAAGGAAAAGCTAGACTCTTCTTCCTTCTTTGCTATAGAACTGCAAAGCATAATCACCTTGGAAAATAACTTGGCAGTCTTTCAAAGCTTTTTTTTTTCCCTTGGTGCGGCTAAGGAATAAACCTAAAGTCTCCTGTCTGTTGAACACACATTTTATCACTGAAGTACATGCCCAAGACCCTCAAATTGTTTTTAAGTTGTAATATGAGCCAATCATTTAATTCCTAAGAATATGTCCAAAATACAAAACCATATTTCTTCATAAAATTTATACATACCAGTATTCATGATTGTTGCTGTAACATTAATCACAGAAGCAAAAAAAAATTGGGAACAATACAAATGTCTTTTAACTGGTAAATGAATAAAAACAAAGTTTTCCCATATGCTGGAATATTTTTATATTATTCATTAATAAAAAGGAATACAATCTGATACATATGACAAAGATAAACCCTGAAAACATCATGCTAGGTGAAAGAAATTAGCTATGAAATGCCACATACTATTTGATTTTGTTTATATGAAATGTTCAGGATGTATAAATTTACAGAGACAAAAGTAGATTTCTAGTTGCCTAGGGCTGAGAAAGCTGAGAAGACACAAGAAGTTAAAATGGTCAAAATTAGGCTGCACAACTTTGTGAGTCTAAAACTTATTCCATATTGTACACAGGAATGGGTGAACTGGTATGCTACGCATGCATATGCCTGGAGAGTTAGAAAGAGCTTGCAGCTCTTGGCTGCCACGGGGAGATGCTTCAGAGCACTCAGGATGAACCACGGCCTTTTTAGTTGGGAAGGGAGGTTGGTGAGAGAGCAAGAAAAGCTACTGGCTCAACTTATTCTCCTATCAACTTGACACTTTAGCAAGTGGTCTTTTTTGTCAGCTGATCAAAAAAAGGATCTAAGAAGAAGTGTGGCAGGAATAGCAAGGCTTTTGGATGACTTCAGTAAACAGAAAAACTCTGGTCCAGTAGTTCTCTCCTCCTTTGTCTCTGCTACTCCAAGCCTTTAATGCTAAATTTGCTACCTGAGAATGATAGCTAATGCCAAGGATCTTAACAGCCAGCCTATCTAGTTACAGTTTTCTCTCCTTGTGCACCAACTGCATGGGGAGCAATTATGAGAGGACTGCTTGGCAGCATGGAGGCACGAGAGAAGCTGAATCAAAATGCTGGATGCAGTATCTCCCAAAGTATGCTCCACTACTATCTCTGACAGAGTCCCATCACCCTCACAGGCTCGGAGGGAAGAAGTCCCAACTGATGGAGCTTATGGTTTATCTCCCACTGTCTCCATGCTACAGTTGACAATGCCAGCACTGGATAAGGTTCTGCTTACACAGGCCTTGCAGATTCTCAAACACTGCCTGTGACCTGTGACCTGCCCCCTGCTGTCCCACAGCTGCCAACCAAACCTCCTCTGATCAGTCACTGAAGTAAGTTGATAAGCTCGTTTATAATGCTCGTATATTTGGGACATACTGACTTTCATTTTTGCTTAAGATTATAATTAATGTCATTATTTCTAAAAAGAAAAACAAACCCATTGATTTTTTTTCTGATTATATAATGACACACACATAGTTAATGAAAACAAAATCAACAAACTTAAAAGGTACAAAATAAAAAGCCATCTTTAAGTTCAATACTCAGACAAACCCTGAACATTTTTGTCATCTTTCTTTTAGATAGCTCTCTCCTTACATATGCACCACGCATACATAATTTTACATAAGTGGTATGATGATATACATACTGTTCCGTATAATTTTATTTTTCAGATTAACATAGGCTATATATATCCTTCAGAATTTATTAAATAAGAAGTGTGGTGTATTGTAAAAGAGAATATAATCCATCCAAACATGCTTTTTTTTTTTAGTTTTAAAATTCTTCCTAGTTTTCTATTATTTAAAAATTTTCCAAATAATTCCAGTCTTGGCCCATGAAACCAATGAGGAAGTGACAAGTACTATGGGTTTAAGCATCTTCTGGAACATATCCAAATCTGTCCTGGAAATGTCTGAATCCAAGTTTTGGGAATTATCAAAACTCCTGAACATATGACATAGTGTTCTTCTCCCAATTTAGAGAAGCTAAAACAACTCAGATTAACAGAAATATTTCTGGAGTTGCCAAATTTGTAGCTAACACATCTTCTCAAAGCAAACCTGTAAGTTATTAAGAAACCCTTTTAAAGACCTCCATAACAAAAGGAAAACTGTTTACTAAATTAATCTTTCCAGACCCTGGGCTGCATCATTAACATTCCCACATTCAATGTAATTCTGGTAAAAGTTATTGCCACCCATTCCACTCAATATTGTTGCTTTCTTTCTTTTTCGGGGGGGGGGGTGGATTTTGAGACAGGTTTCACTGTGTAGCCCTGGCTGTTCTGGAACTCACTCTGTAGACCAGGCTTGCCTTGAATGCAGAGATCTGCCTGCCTCTGCCTCCCTGTCACTCAACATTCTTATTGCTTTGATTAAACAGCAGGTGTGAGGTTTCTATAAGAAACTTTCAGTGGCTACAATTTCTTAATGCAGCATTTCCCTTCTTTTGACTACAGGCAATTACTACCATGGGAACATTTGGACATACCCTGACACCCTGCATTACATGCAGAGACCTTTAGTGGAGGAAATACAAGAAAGGCCCATGACAGGAAGCAATGTTTTCTCAATCCTGTGTCCTGTACCTCAACAATCTTGCTAATCACTGATCATCTTTCTTTTCTTTTTTCTCTTGAGACTAGGTCCTATGTTATCAGTCAGGCTGGCCTTGAACTCAGTCTTCCCAGGCAGCCTTACTCTTGACAACTATGTGAGATTTCAGAATGATCACTTATGGAGACCAAGCTGGTCTCAGGAGATCCTCCCACATTTACTAATCCAAGAAATCACATAGAATTGAAAAGGAAATTTTTGAAAACACCCAAGAGATATAACTGGCTTGGTTACATGAAATGAGCAAATGAAAACACCTCTTAATTACTTGGTAATATGGTACAGTATGTAAGGCCTTGGAGATCTATGAAAGCGTATGAAATAGAAAAAGATATGGATCCACAACATAAAGGAGAATTGATGGGGGAAGTCCTTGTGTGTATATGTTTGTCTCATTGTTTGATAAAGTACTGTTGGTCAATAGGGAAGCAAGATAGGTGGGATTAGGAGTTAAGGAGGATTCTGGGAAATGTAGTAAAAAGAGGTCTTGTGATCCAGGCAGGAAGTGACATAGCACACAGACTCAGAATATAAGCAGGGACAAGCAGGAAATCGCTCTCTTCCTCTTCCTCCTCCTCCTCTCTTCTTTGGAGCCGCCATGTGAGCCCGACAAGAGAGGACGCATGACGCCAGCATCCTCGATCAGGTAAGTCTTAATAAAATATATAGATTAATAATAATGGTTGACACTTAAGACAGAGATAGCAGATAAGAAATCCCAGTCATTGGCAAGCAGCATTGTACCTAATATAAGTCTCTGTGTGTTATTTCGGGCGCCCACTTGGCGGCAGGGCTTGGGCAGGGTTGGCGGAAACATTTATCGTTATAGAGAATTACAAAACCAAAGTTAATTTTTGAAGTTTATATTAAAAATAATACTTATTTTAACAGCAAACTAAATATTTGCTGTAAGATTTAGTGTGTAAAGGAAGGCTGGGGCAAATGAATGCTGCAAGGACCTAGAGCCTGAGAGAGAAAAACAAAGACAGCTTCTTGGTTTCTGTAAGAGCAGCCTGGAAACAGAGTCGATGCTAAAAGGGGAATGGAGACATGGGGATATTTGGAAGGAAAGCAATGAACTCGGTTTGCACATATTGGTCTTGACATATCTACTGAGGACCCTGATGTTTAAGATTTATTCCTTTTTAGAGAGCCCTTGGCTAACACAACAAATGCACAATGAATACAGATGGCTATGAGCTAGACAAGCTGTTTGCCACAAATAGATTGTACAGCATGTTAAAAACAAAACAAACTGATATGAATTGGGAGAATAGGGAGAATTATCAGCTGCAGTGGAAGAATGAGGTAATAATAATAATAACACATTTCAATAAAACTTCTATTTCATATTCTTCTTAACATTCCCCTGCCATACATCTAGTTTAAAATGTGAAGACTGTTATATTTCAATGCATAAATTACTCAAAATATACCTTCATAAATTCCTATTCCTACTCACACCCACAGCTTTCTTTACTCGACGTTTCTTTCCAAGTAAGACTCATGTAGTGATTTTTCAATAACAAAATATAGACTCTAGATTCTAAAACCTATGTATTTGGCTTATGCCTTTAATCCCAGCACTTGAGAAGCAGAGACAGGTGGATATCTGAGTTTGAGACCAACTTGGTCTACAGAGTGACCAGTATAACCAGGGCTACACAGTGAGACCCTGTCAAGAAAAACAGAACAGAACAGAACAGAACTGAAATGAAAAGCAAAGCAAGAAAAAAGAACAAAACAACAAAAACCACATTCCCTTCAAACTAATGTTCAATTGTTCTGTAATCATGATGGATGGGAAATAAATTGAATGAAGAATGAGAGGCAAGAAGGTGAGGAGCAGGAAGACTGAGGGCAGTCTGGGTGTTACTTTACTGCAAACTAAATCTGTGGTTTTTGAGTATTTGATAGAGTGAGCCATGGAAAACTAAACGATGCCTGCCTAAGACAAGAGGCAGAACTGAGTTCAAGCTACTGAAATCTTAGAACTTCCTTCCACATGATCTTGGAGGGAAGTAAGAGAATTGTAGCCAAGAGAGCAGGAATCTGTTCTTCCTCCTTCCAATTACTCTAGTCCATCAGCTGTTACATCAAGGATCATTTATCTAAGACAATCACATGACAATCCCAAATGGGAAACACAGTGGTGCAGAATCCTGGTATAAAGTTAAAGGAATAGAAAGACAAAGAAAGTGGCCTCAAAAACTGAAGATGCACTTGAGTGATGTCCCCAACATGCACAGGCCAAAAAAAGCAGAGAAAAATAGAAATAAAACCAAAAATAGGAAAAGTAAATTTCAAGCAATTCTATGATTTTTCTCCAAATCGGTCTTCTGGTAAAATTTGTAGGAAAATTAACATAGATATTTGGGTTGCCAGAGTAGATATTTTCCCTGCATACCATAATTAAAATTAATAAGCAACACAAGTAAGTAATTGAAGGGGATTTATATGTCATAATTTGTAACAAAAGGCAAAGTTCCATAAATACTATGAGAAACTCTTCTTTCCAAGAACACAGAGGACTAAAAACTCAGTATAAAATAACACTGAATTGTATCAGAAAGATTGATTGATACTCATCTATGGGTGAGAATGGATTCCATGCTCACTCACAGGGCAAGGTAGCTGGAGAAAGCCAGGCTAAACCACTGACATCTTTCAATTATCTCTGTGCTCTATGATTTCTTCAGCACTCCCTGAAGAAATTTCCTTAGGAAGTTACAGCTGCTCCTTAGTCTTTTCAAACAGACCAGTGTGAAGAGTTGGACAAAGATAACAATTATTCCAGGCCTTTGGACAGGCAGGCAGGGTGTGTTTAAAAGCACATTCTAGGTCTGACTGGCTTACGATATTAGCATAACTTATTATATGTGTGACCATGGTTGTCCATGTTAATCAACCTTCAGGCCCTCTATTTCCTCAACTGTAAAGTGAAAAAAATAATAATATAGAGAGTTGTTATGAAGTTGTTATGAAGTACACTTAGAAGCCTGGCACAGGGTAAGCCTAGTGGCAACGATGCTACTGCATGAGTGCAGTGCTAAGGGAAATATTGTTTCTAGGCACCACACTGTCAGCTAAGAACAGCCAAACCATTAGATAAAGTTCAATCATGGAGAAGAGCCAAGAGATCTCAAGAAAAGCTACTTCAACCAAAATTCAGCTTAAGAAATGACATCGGTTCATCAGTTACAAAGACCTTTATTTTAGTGTCTTTCCTTATTGGAGAAATAGATGGAAGCTGACACAGCCAAACAGAGAGCAAGGGAATGATGGAAGGAAGCAGCTACAACAAACACTTTAATGTGTCTGGATCCTTCATCACCCAGGGCTTCCATTCATAGGGAATCTTTAAAGAGTCTCAAAGCTATTAAAATGGTAATTAGGCCCCAAGAAAACAAGAGCAAATTAAATTACTTGCTGGATGTCTTTAAATTTTAAAGCCTTCTGTTAAAAGGGTTTAAAATAAAGCACAGTTATAATTGCTTGTCCATGACCAACCTTAAAGCCAAAGTGTATGTTCCCGGCTGCCGCTGGCTCTCCCGGATGAGGTAGCTTCCCTCAGCCACACTCAAGAGCTGGTCAGTCTCTTCTCTAGAGATCATGCCATGAAACCTATGGAACAAAGCCAATCAGAGACCCAGTCTCCACAGTTTTTCAATATAACAGGATAAAACATGCCCCTTGCCATCACCTGTTGTTTTCAGCCAGACCATTGGAAGGAAGCACTTGGGTTTAACTGTGCTTGTGCTTCTCTGGGCCTGGCCCCTGGCCAGCTTCTCTGTAATAAGAACAGCACCAAAGTAGCTACTGAGTCTAGTTCCCAACCCACAAAGCAAAATCCACATCCATATAAGGCAGGATCTACTACCTTGCCTAAGAGGACAGTCCTTTCTCATGTAACTATTTGACCATATGGGCTTACTAAAGAATAATACACAGAATTTATTTCATTTTTTCTTCCTGGTTGGTGCTGTGATCCAAGCTTTTGGCTGAAAGTTCATGCTGGCAACTTTCCAGAACCATGGGTTGTCTTTAATTGGCATGATCACCCAATAATGTGCACAATGTGCATTGCTGAATACTCAGACCACAAGCAAAGAGTGCTACACTTGCCTTGGCTTACTGTTCAAACCCTATCTTTCATTAACAAAGGACAAAAAGGAAGAATAAACACAATAATAAATGCATACTTTATGCAAAGATTCATTTACAACAACCTGATATAGAAAACTGAGAAAGTAAAAGTGGCAGTGCTAAGAGATATCTAAAATATGTAATCACTTTACACCTGCATGAGAATTTGCAATTTGTAAATATACCATGTGCCTTTAGGCATTCAAAGACTATAAAGGAATATAGGCCATGCCACCCCCAAATGTGTTGCTTTAATATGTTATTTTCATCTGACAGCACAAGACAAGCAGCCAGTGCCAGGAAAAGTCTTTCTCTGAGCTTCCTCTATCTACCTAAGGACAAACCATCCAAAAGGACTTGAATCCCAGCAAACTCTTCCATCAGGGAGACTGAGTCTCCTCCAGGAGAGGAGACATAAAGGCAACACCACAGCATACAAACTTGCCTATTTCTCCCATTCATTGTCCGAAGGGAAAAATCACATTTCCTAAAAATCATTTATTCTTCCCTAATGGCCCACAATGTCCATAGGGAATTTTACATTATTAAAAATAAATAATAAAATATTAATATACAAACTCTGACATCCCACTGGGTAGTCACTACTTTTTATGTGATGCCCTTGTTTGCAAAAGGACATTAGCCACTTGATTTTGGATTAAAATTTAAAGGTCCTTCAACGGCATCTTAATAGCCCAGGAATTTTGCTTGCGGTGACTGACAACTCTCTGAAGTTTTTCCTTGTAGGTTTGCCTCCGTCTTAAAATTATTTGTGGCAATTACGTTTAAATCACATGGACCAGAAATGTTCTAATTGGTCTCCTGAATTTTTCATCTGCATGAGTTCCTCAATCTTTAGAACTAGGTTCATGGGAAATACTGAATCTTCTGGAAGGAAGATAGTAACCCACCTCTGATGTGACACACTCATTCATCTATATTTACATGTACCCTGCCATCAGTGAATAAAGTTGGCAAAATGTATTAGTTGTTTAAAAAAAGATCCATTGCCTTATAAGGCAATCACATTCCAATTGTGGAACATATTTTAACAATGGAATTTAAAGAACCTTAAAATGATTCACACCAATTGATCCATTATTTGTATCACTTTAAAACTGTGTACAGTGAGAGGTTTCTGAGAGTTACTATTAGTATGAGAGATTAAACCTTCCTAACCCATAAATCATCAATCTAAAATATGATACTCCTCTGTGTCTAGCACTCATGACAAGAGAGCTGCAATCAGAAGAGCAACTGCAAAACTCTTAAGACTGATTCTCTACTATATAGTCACTCATCTCAGCTCACAGGCAGGCTGCCTATGGACCATTCCAAGACTCAAAAAATACACCTGGAATTCAAAATAATTTAGAAATACTTGCTGTATAGATTGTCATTTGATATTATGGCAATGAAAAACAAAGGGTTTTATCTGGGGCAATGGTTCTCAACCTGTGGATAGTAACCCCTTGAAAGTATTAGGAAGGTTGAGAACAACAGATCTAGGGAATGATAATGATTATAGGTGATTTTTACTCTTTTTTTCAAAGTGCTATATTTCTATTTCCCAATAATCAGAAAAATTAAGACCTTAGACATTAAAACTGCATTTTGAGAGCCTATTGCCCAACCATAGAACTAAAACTAAGTCAATTTTCAAGATAGTATAATGCTCATTATCAATATTAAGCAGAAAATTTAAGCTACAAATCTGTATATATAAGATATAAACTTTGTAAAACCTGAGAGGGGACTGGTGCATTGACACATGTCTATAATTCCACAACAAGAGGAAGATGGGCAAGCCGGGCATTGGTGGCACTCAGGAGGCAGAGGCAGGTGTATCTCTGTGAGTTCGAGGCCAGCCTAGTCTCCAGAGTGAGTGCCAGGATAGGCTCCAAAGCTACACAGAAAAACCCTGTCTCAAAAAACCAAAATAAATAAATAAATAAATAAATAAATAAATAAATAAAAAGGAAGCTGGGCTTCACAGTGATGCACAATCTTAAATAAATAATATTATGAAAACATTGTCAGAAGGTAGTATATAAAAATTTTAATATGTCTCTGGGTAACATGAATCAGTTTCTTCTGTATGAGACTACATAATATTGAAAACTAAAAAGGGGGGCAATATAAAATAAACTGTCTTAATCCCTTTGAATCTATATGTATGTTTTATTGTATCTAGTACATAAATATATACTTGTTTGACATCCATCTAGAAATATGTATTTATATGGCTTGCTTCCTTAATTATTGCATTTATTTTATCATGGAATTTCCTTTTTTATGTGCATTGGTGTTTTGCCTGTATGTATATCTATGTGAGGGTTTTGGGTCCCCTGGAACAGGAGTTGTGAGCTACCATGTGGGTGCTGGGAATTGAACTCAGGACCTCTGGAAGACCAGTCAGTGCTCTTAACCACTGAGCTATCTCTCCAATTCCTGATACATCCTTTTTTACAGTTGTCCTTATTTTCCAATTTTAGACCAGTTAGAATTATGCCTGTAATCAGAGAAAGAATTTAATTCCACCTAACTAGAATATTTCTTTCATCCTGTATTTTTGCCCAAAGTATGCATTTACTTGTATCTTTTTATTGTTTTTGGTTTTTTTTTAGAGTAAAATTCTGTCTTTATTCAACAAGAGTCATTAAGACAGAACCATATCATACATTCAAGAAGACAGCTTTCAAGAAGACAGCTTCTGTAGTACCAATAAAAGAAAGAGTAGAAAGTGAAAGGAACGAATGAGAGTGTGGAGTTGAAAGGCGGACTGTGTGTCAAAGCGCTGAGGCCTACATGCACATACTTGTATCTTTTACAAGTATATGAACCTACAAGGTATTTTCTGATAATGCATACTTACTCTCTTCCGTAATACTTTGGTCTGTTTTCTACCTACAGGAAAAGGAAGAACAATGAATACTTATGAAAATCCAAATGCACAAAATGTAAGTCAACACTGTTTTCTTATGATAAACTAAAGTACATACCAAGAAAAAGAATCCAAGTAACATTAAAGGGCAGAAGATGGACTGTAAGTTTATTAATTAACTGGATTGGCTATTTCATCTCTTTAGGTTTGTTTCTGATGCACCATGCTGTGTGTGTAAACAGTTGAACTGAACTATCTTTTGATGGTAATGAATTAGAAAAGATAAACACTTGATTCAGAGAGCAAAATATCCACAAAACTTAATGTCATAACAGTGTCACAGCAGATTATGGCTGTTCCCCAGCCTCCCCAGTGCTCTCCCTCCCCATCTCTCCATAGTCTCCATTTTGTCACAAGCATCTGAACACAGCATCACCCTTCTGTTTCCCATCAGCTCTCCTGTCACCAGTTTCTCTTCCCATGGCATTTCATAGCATGTGATGCATCTAGAAGTATAGATTCTGAGGAGTTCCTATTGGGCAGATCATTAGATAGAAGGAATCTACCCAATTCATTCAACAAATACTGAAGAGAAAACATGGGATAGGCATTTTTCTTTTTCTAAGAAAAATATTTACATTATTTGTATGTGTTTGTGTGTTTGGGGGGAGGTGAATGCCACATCATGAGAAGGGGTCAGGGAACAACTTGCAGGAGCTGGTTCTCTCCTTCCATCATGTGGGTCTCAGGGCTTGAACTCAGGTTGTCAGGCTTGGCTGCAGATCCCTTTACTCCCCGCCACCCCCAAGCCATCTTGGCAGTCCCATACCTATTTTTTATGCAGAGGATATATCAATGAATTAAAACCAAAACTGTTTTATTTTGAAAATATATTGTAAAGGTGAGAAACAGACAACAAAACAGGTTTTTGTTGTTTGTTTTTTTAAGCAAGGAGAAAAACAGAAAGTACAGGAGTAGCAAATAGCTTAATGGCAGTAACAGAGGACTAATGTGTTAGCTGTAAGTTGGTGGTCAGAAAAGGCCATTCTGAGATGACATTTAAGTTGAGTCCTGAATGACAACCTAGCTCTAACTGCAAAATCATAGCAACAGAAAAGTCTTTTTCCTAGGAGGTATCTGGAACTGCTATTTGTCATGTTTTAGTTACCTGTAAAGATCATTCAATTTCCATAGTAAGTTAATGATTCTGCTCTATCTTTGAGTCTTATCATTCCCAGTTTTTAACTTGTTTTTCATGGTAAAGTTATTTTTAGTTGATGAAAATGTATATATACTGTGTAATTTACATATGTGTGAATATTATGATGTATAACATCATGTATTGATACATGTGTGCATTATGAAATGGCTAAAATGATTGACGTGCATTACCTCACATATTTAAAATCTGTACTCTTGAATTCCTCCCATTTTAACTGAAATGCTGCATTTTTTTTTTTTTTTTGAGGCAGGGTTTCTCTGTATTGTTTTAGAGGCTGTCCTGGAACTTGCTCTGTAGACCAGCCTGGCCTCGAACTCACAGAGATCCACTTGCCTTAGCCTCCCGAGTGCTGGAATCACCAATGCCCAGCTGAAATGCTGTATTCTTTAACCAACACTTTTCCAGTCACCAACCACGCCAGCATCTACTAACTACTACCTATACTGTAGTTCTCTGAGCTGAACGTTCTAGAGTGAAATTATGACTGCTTGACTTTCTGTGCTGGCTTATTTCACTTAATAATGTTCTCCAGGTTCACCCATGATGTTGCAAATAATAGGACTTGCTTCTTTTAAAGGATGTGTTCTGTGTGAAATACAGTATTCACCATGGATATATACATTTTATTTACCCATCATTCACTGACTAGCCATAGTGACTCATATGGCAAAACATCAGAGTGCAGATATGTCTTCAACATAATGAGTTCGTTTCCTTTGGACAGGTACCAAATAGCAGGAGTGCTGGACTGTATGGTACAAGAAGAAACTGAGTATCAGGGAAGTTACACTTGCTATTGAAGATACTGCCTGTTCACAAGTTAATACTGGCATTCTTATACATAGCCAAAAAAGACCCTCCTTTTGCCTGTTTGATGCTGCCTCACTTGATTTAAGTTGAATGGAGTTCCCAAAACCACTTTAAAGCCTGTTGAGTGATTTTCTGTAGTTCTATGCCAAACTTAGCTGCCAGATCTGGATTTTCCATTTGCTGGTCATCCTGATCTAGTACTGTTTTTAGCAGACTTGAGACATAATAAATGTAATAATAAATAAATTATTGCCATCATAGCAAGAAATCTGTTTTGGTGACAATGCCATGCATCCTCAAGGGCACACCCTAATGGTTTCTCAGAATCTAATTCAGCACACCCACCATCTCTGAGGAGTCTTCAAATTCTCTCAATTGTAGAATTATGGTAAGAACATACTACATTCCTTTCCCGATTCATACTACAGAAAGGTCACAAAGTTTTATCTTTATGATACATAATTTTTCTTGCATGGTGAGGAACTTTCTGCTGGTTGTCTCCTATCTTACTAATTAAGTTATTGTTAGAATGTTTTCTTTTTCTCATGGGATTCATGATTCTACCTTTTCCTAAGAATTATTCTTAAATAATAAGCCTCAGGAACTTTTATTTCTATTGCAACTGCAGCCAGGTTATTTATCTTCCAACATAAATCCCATCTGAGTTAGTCTTTGTTCCACAGTTTCTCAGCACATAAAACTCACTGCATGTCTTTTGAGTCTAAGGAAGCAGGGGAGGTTTTCTTTTCCTAAAACAAGATCTAGCTGTTTTAGGGTTATCTAAGATAATAAGAAGTATCTTCAAACTTACAGACATTAACTCAGATAATCAAATTAAAAGATTAGTCAGAAATATAAAAAATGATTAACAATTTGAAATTAGTTGACTTTTAAATGTATCAAGTTGGGAATTTAAATGTCATGCAATAGTAGGAATAATTTATGCTTATTTAAGCACTTATATGCTTGTTTTTAAGTTTTATAAAACATCTAAATGTTTTTGCAGGAAAAGAAAAATCTCTGCTTCCTTAGATTCAGATGACAGGAGGTAAAAACCAAGAGATGACTAGTTTCCCAAAGTCATTTTTCCTTCTCATTCAGTTCACCAAATCATATGTATTCTCTTGCCTCATAGATCCCTCTTTCTGCCCCTTTTTTATTATTCACAGAGATAGAGTCTCATTGGTCCTTTCAGTCATCCTTAGAAGTACAACAATCTCTTAAAATAGTCTTTGTGCCTCACATGCCCATATTCCTAATCCACCTTCCACATTGCAGCCAAGTGCTCTATTGTGCTGAAAACATCCTTAGTTCCATGGTTACAAGGACAAGGTCTAAATTCTATACTTAGGAAATAGAACACTTTTATTATTTTTCAACTATGTAAACCTCTGATATCATCTTTTGACACTCTACAATAAGTTCCCTGAGAGTTTCAAACAAACAAACAAACAAACAAACTCCACAAAAGCCAGATACATGGAATTGCTACCAATCTGTCCTGTTGGCTAATGTGCTTCACTTCCTCTAGGAGACTCTAAGTTCTTCTAGGAAAGAGATATTGCTTTGACTTGAGTTCTGAGAATCTAGCAGAAAGTAGTCCCTCAAAGAATATTTGTTAATTGACTGATGGAATAAAAATATAAATGTCTAGTCTCAGGTTCTTGGACACTTAAGCAGTATCAGATAAGGGTTCTATATCATGGAGTGAAATTAAATTAAATTTTTAAAAAAGGGATCACTTACTCCCAAAACATGTATCATTACCACACTAGCATTTCTTGCAGGCAGTCACTGCTATAGGTTGAAGGGTAATAATGGTGATTACTGCAAAGTACCTTCTAGCACCATGAATATTAGTAAGTTGAGGTGAAGCTTCTAACTGGGTACCAGCTCAAGTTATGCATATTTGATGATATAAGTGGAATCTTCAGCAATAGGGCCTTATCATCGGGTTGTAGCAATATCTGTGGCAATAACCTTTAATGTTTGGGAGAGTTTATGGGATCCCTCTGACCAATGACCCAACATTGGCCTCTTGGCACTGGAGGTTTTACTTGGTGGCATAAGATATCTGTTTGCTTGGAGCATCATCTCTCTCCTTATATGGTGACTCCATTTAAATGTTTTCATATATGCATATATTTTAGGAAGCTTCTACAGTAGTAAGTTTCTATACGGCTTTCCAAAAGTCTTTACGTTAGCTGTCCCTTCCCATATTCCCTCCTTTACCCTACTCTCCCACACCTATCCTGATTAAATTCTAATCTAGTTTTCCCTGTATCTCTTGGTAACACTATATTCTATTTCCCTTTATTTGGAAGATTCCTCCCCCATCCCCCAAGGTCCCTTACTAGCTATTTAAACAGTGGTTTAAACAGTATTTAGATAACACACAAATCTAAAGATTAAAAGCTAACATTCACATATTATATTGCAAAAGGAATATAGCAATAAAATAACACCTAATGGTACATTTCTATAACCATAAATCAATGTCTTGCTCAACTCTCAAAGAGAAGCTCCCTCTTGCCGTAGATAGTAATTAGCACAGAGACCAACAGGTGGACAATGTACAGGCAGTGAGAGACTTCAGAATACTCAGAATACTGAAACGGGATGTCATCATTAAACACCTCTCCTCAAAGTTCAGGGATCATTCAGAAGAGGAATTGAAAAGTTTTTTTTTTTTTTTAAGAGTCAGGGGTATGGGTGACCCAAGAAAACGGTGTTTCCGCAAACACAACGAGGCTGATACACATATGAACTCACAGAGACTGTAACAGCATGCTTAACACTAGCACAGGTTCAAACAAGACAAGACCCCAGCACTAAAAAGGGGAAGTGGACACAAAGTCCTACCCCAATTAGGAAGCTATTTGCAATTGATACCTACTGTAAATGGAAAATCCGTTTTCTTCAGTGGCATGTCAGTGGGTATACCAACCACTCTAGGGCAGGCCCCATGCCCAAGAGTAATTGGTCAACACAAAATCCATTCCATGATTGTGTTTGTGTGTGTGTATGTGTGTGCACATGCTTTTCGTCAGGGTATTTGGAGGGCTTTGTTTGCATCTTTTCATGTTATACAAAGTATCTTTCCTTGGTAAATTATCCATGTTTTATTTTATTTTGTTGAAGTGCTGTTTCTTTTTATTCTTTTCTAATTTCAAACATGTATGCAATATATTTACATCATATTCACCCATATCCACCCCTTTCTCCTCCTATGTTCAGAGAGAGTGAGGGAGAGAGAGTGAGGGTGTGTGTGTGTGCGTGTATAACTTGCTATGTAGACAAGCAGGCTTGGAACTGAGAGGTCTATTTGCCTCTGCCTCCCAAGTGCTGTGATTAAAGGCTACATGCCTGGTTCAATTTTTGTTCATTTTTTAAAATTATCATTTAAATCTTTCTTTTAAAAGAATAAATAATTTGATAATTCTACAATGATACTTCCAAATTTATTTTCAGAAACAAGGAACAAAATAAAATGTGAAGATAATGTGTAATTAGCTAAAGAAAATGAAAATAATTTAAAACTATACAAACATGTTATATATGATGTTATAAATAGCATACCTATGTCCAATTTGACTATTAAGAAAACACAAATTCAGTATAACACCATGCTGTGAGCCAGAGCAAATGGTTACACCTACAAACAAGCCACCAAAGAAGGTCAGTGTAGGGAAACAGAAGAATGGAAGGGCGCTTGCTGTACCAACTGTGTCACACCCACCTCACAAGTACAGGTGATCCTTCGTGGGTGAGGGGCTTCCTGCTGCAGCTGGTATACTACAAGAATGTAGACATCAAAGTGTCAGTTTCCCATATACAGAATTTAGGAGCATACTAGAATAAATTGGCTGCTTTTTATACTCATAAGAAAACAGTTACAGTCCTATTTGTTGCTAAATAAAAATTTGTTATGAACAAAACAAAGACTGTCGACCAAATTAAAGTTACCAAATTTTAGAAGCACACAAACAAAAAAAATCATAATCCACACAAATATTTTCTAGAACAAATCAAGGCTGTATGTAATCACAATCCACACAAGTATCATCTAAAATAGTGGTTTTCATCCTGTGGGTCACAACACTTTGGGGCAAGCTGCCTAATACCATCAGAAAACACAGATATTTACATTACAATTCTTTTTTTAAAAAGATTTTATTATGTATACAACATTCTGCTTCCATGTATATCTGCACACCAGAAGAGGGCACCAGATCTCATAACAGATGGTTGTGAGCCACCATGTGGTTGCTGGAAATTGAACTCAGGACCTCTGGAAGAGCAGTCAGTGCTCTTAACCTCTGAGCCATCTCTCCAGTCCCTACAATTCTTAACAGTAGCAAAATTATGGTTATGAAGTAACAATAAAAATAATCTTCTGCTTGGGGGGTCACAACCTAAGGAACTGTATTAAAGAGTCACCACTGAGAACCACTGTTCAAGAATAAATTGGGGCTATAAATTTTACACTCTTCTCTATTATCTACTCTTTGTTTTTCCTAATATAAACCAGTAATATTTACTGTCAAACATAAGACTTTATAAAATAAGGCGTTACAGGTCAGAAGTCAACATATACACTATTTTTTTCTCCTTTATTTCTATTGCAAACATCTCCTTTCAAGTATAATCTGCTTAAAACAAAATTTCAGAGACCAAGTTACTAGGACTTACTCAATTTGGGCAAATGCAGCAAAAGAAGAATTTGACACTGAAACACTTTGAAAAAGAATGGATAGTTTTTAGGGTATCTGAAAATGAATCAATGAAATTTGAACTGATAAAATGAGCTTTTCCAGCCCTACATCAGATTTTAAATTTAAAATGAGAATGAATAGGATTTGTGACTGTCAGAGGAAACATGTAAATATGTTTATCTCTTGAGACTTTTTTTTCCTATTTCTAAATGTGCAATCATAGGTAAATGAACTTAAAATAATACTGCAGTTGAATAGTTTTGTTTGTCTACATCATCAAACTACCCAGAAATCTGGGACTTCAGACAATGAATGACGTGTTTGAATGAAGCATCATTTTATAGGTTTCATCTCTGGCCATTGTAATTCATATATATCATAGGGATATATATGAATATATATAACTGGACAACATAACATATAATTATAACAAATATAGAACACATCACTGTTCTCTACAGCTACTTAGTACATGTGAAACATTTACAATAACAGGAAAGGTATCATAAAAAGTATTACATGTTGATAATCGGTATTAAAATGTGATGTTCACTACAGTAATGTGTGATTCCTGATGCATTTTGAGGTCATCACTAGGACATAGTACCTGAATAATGCTATGGTGTAAAAGGAACTGAGTACTGACAACTAAGGAATGGCATGAGCAGGTGGGGAACAGTATTCCCCAGGGAAGAGCCTATCAATTGGTTATGAATCCCACATGGTCAGTCCTGAAAGATACACCCCAGTAACATTTCACAAACTCAGCAGGGTGTATTTACATATTAGGAACACACACACACACACACACGTGTGTGTATATACACTCATTAGTGAAAAAAGAGTCATGGATTTGAAAGAGAGCAAGGAGAGTATATAAGAGGGAGGGAATAAGGAAGGGAGAATGGTGTAATTATGTTATAACCTCGAAACTAAATCAATAAAAATATTTTAAAAAGGAACTAAGAAGCTGCAGCTTCACTTTTTTGTTTGTTTTGTTTTGTTTTCTAGACAAGATTACTCTGTGTAGCTATGGCTGTCCTGGAACTCGCTCTGTAGACCAGGCTGGTCTTGAACTCACAGACATTGCCTGCCTCTGCCTCCTGAGTACTGGGATTAAAAGCATGTGTTACCTAGCCTGGCTCCTGCAGCTTTACTTTTTAAACAAAACACTTCCTCAGAAATGCCTGGAATTCTGATACAAATGACTTCCTTGACTTTTTTTTTCCCTCATGGCTACAAATATCCCTGGGCTGGTATATTAAAATCGTTTTAAATATCAATTTTCTCTGAAGTCCTCCTGTGACCTGTGAATGCCGAGATTAAAGGGACAGTATGAGGTGGATCATTCTGAGATGCAAAAGGGAAGAAAGTTCGAGCACTGAAATCAAACTGGGCTGACAATGAGAACATGGACCTCCCTCAGTGACAGCAGCATGTCTCCACCTGAGAAAAGCCAAACACTTAGCCCATGCCCATGGCTCCTTTCTGGTAAGTATAATGACAAGGTGAAACTCAGTTCACATGTGTCTGCAATTCCCAAAAGATTTGTTGTTTTCTTTGTAAATAAAATAATCTCAAAAGTACTATCACCTATAAAACTCCAATTATGCTAAGTGAGCCATAGTCACGAAGATTAAAAAATTATCATTAGAACCAAAGTAAATGTGATTCTAAGCACACAGACTGAAGTTAATGGTTATAATTAGGAAACACTTACCTGTCTAGTAAGTAAACAGTAAGATAAGCTAATAAAAATAAAGGGGTGTCAACTGGGCGTTGGTGGCGCACGCCTTTAATCCAGCACTCCGGAGGCAGAGGCAGAGGCAGAGGCAGGCGGATCTCTGTGAGTTCAAGGCCAGCCTGGTCTCCAGAGCCAGAGCCAGGATAGGCTCCAAAGCTACAGAGAGAAACCCTGTCTCAAAAAAAACAAAATAATAATAATAATAATAATAATAATAATAATAATAATAAAATTATTAATAATTATTATTATTAATAATAATAAAATAAAGGGGTGTCAACATCACACAAAAGAACTGATGAGGGTTTCACCCCTGTGTTTTTCTTAACATTAAATTGTGTATAGTTATTTTCATTTTCTTTCAGTACTTCTAATTGCCCAAAGGGCATGGCAGTTATTATTTGGAAAAAGATTTCTAGATAAAACACCCCCTTAAGTAATAATGAAAGTATATATGTATTTGGACTTTTTATAGCCAAATACAGCAAATTTAGATTCATAGAACACTTGTAAAAAGTTTGATTTTAAAATTATAAACAAGGTGCCAGGTGGTAGTGGTGCACATCTTTAATCCCAGCACCAGGGAGGCAGAAGCAGGCAGATCTCTGAGATAGAGGCCAGCCTGACCTACAGAGTGAGTTCCAGGACAGCCAGGGCTACACACAGAGAAACCCTGTCTTGAAAAACAGAAAACAAGAGCAACAACAAAAACTAAATAAAAAATAAACACACACACACCCACACACCCACACACACACACACACACACACACACACACACACAGCAGGTGTGGTGGCACAAATCTATAAACCCAAAACTCATAAGATTGAGGCAGGAGGATTACCATGAGTTCAAGTCCTGTCCGGGATACACTGTGAGTACCAAGTCAGCCAAGCCTACATAGCAAGACTGTATGCCTTTCTTCCAAAATAAATAAATATTTTTAAATAACACAATAGAAAGGTCCAGTTAAGCCAGGCATTTCTCCCATAGTTTAGAACTTCTGATAATTTGAATTGAAACATAGCTGAATTAAAATTGGCA
The DNA here is from genome assembly GCF_003668045.3 of Cricetulus griseus. Classification (NCBI taxonomy): domain Eukaryota; kingdom Metazoa; phylum Chordata; class Mammalia; order Rodentia; family Cricetidae; genus Cricetulus; species Cricetulus griseus. The sequence goes on along the minus strand of NC_048599.1, from coordinate 101,424,509 downwards.
ATCATTAACTTATTTGTGGGAAGTTATTAACTAAATTCAAGATGACAGAATACACAATTATAGAACTTAAGATATTTTCAGTCATGTTAGAAGTGTCAATGCCTATATAATTATTAATGAAAGTCTCAGTCCCTAGCAATAACAACAAATTCAGAGATCACAAATTAGTACCTTAAACTCAAAATCGGCTCACATATGGTTTGTTTGCTTTCAAATTTGAATTTGTTTCAACAATAAAAGCAACAGGAAATTCCTATTTCTCTTAAAAAACAAACCTCAGCTGTGATCCCAAAAGATCAAGAGTGGTGGGTGAAAACTCACAGAGCCAGTTCTGAGCTGCTCTCCACAAGGCACATCTTCCCACCCCACTGCATTCTCAGTCCCTACCCTGCACTCCTTTGCTAAATGCTGTTTTCCTACTGGCTTACATTTTTAAGGGTTTTTATGTTTCTGTGTTTTTAAATGCTCAGTTAAACCCAAAAGGAACACACATAGAGCAGAGGTAAAGTAACTGTCTCAAAGACTCCCAGCAAGAGACAACATGATGGCTCAGAGGGTGGCTGAGCCCAGCAACCTAAAATGAATGCTGGGAACCCACACAGAAGGAGAGAATCAACTCCCACAAACTGTCCTCTGACTTCAATATGCATGCCATGCCACATGTACACACATGCTACATGCACACACAACCAAAGGTAAGTGAATAAAAAGTAACTTAAGACATTTTTGAAGAATACAGTAAACGATTAGTTTCTTACAGACTCATACTGTGAAAAGGAGTTCATATCCCACTAGACCCCACAAAAATCATACATACATAGCAACATCTGACATTAAATCACCCACTTAAGTTTAATAGGCACAATACAAAGAAGTAAAGTACACATTGTGATTAAGTTTTGAGAATTTTTTTAACAACTAGATTTAGGTCACATCAAAAGAAGATTCTGAATTCAGTATTAATCCAAAACTATCAATGTAATTGTCAGCTACACACACATACACTTTTCCATTTATATTTTGAGAAAGCAATTTTAAAATAATTTTTCTTTTAACTCCTTTTACTGATTTCTCTTTTAAGATAGAACCTTCATTTATCATCTATACTCCTTTTGTCACATAAAGAATTGAGATCAGAATAATTAGATTGCTCAAATTACTAGTTTCTGTATGCATTTGCTTTATCAGCTGTTCAAACAAGTTGTCTCAAGCTCCATCACATGGAATTCTGTACACTAAAGCAGATGAACTGCACTAAGGACATTAAACCACAGAGGGCTCTAGAGAAACACATTTTACTATAAATATCCCTTTTCTATTAATTCCAAACTTTGCTGTCAACAATTACATTACTTAGAAAAACACTATATCCACACAATTAAATTTATGTGTATACTTACAGTAAGATTTCCAAACAGGAGGTCTATATTCGTCAGTATCTGGAAGAAAAATTATCAAATTAATATTACTGAATAGTTATACTTAAGTAAGATGCTTCAATCATTAATTCTCATGGTATATATACTGGCTGTGCTCTATCTGTCCTACTGCTAGGCACTAAAAGGCAAAATTTTTTTGTTTTTTTTGTTTTTTTTTTAGCCTTGATCCTTACTTTCTTAAAATACTTTTTAAAAAATATTCAAAGACAGACACAAAGTTATTGTGTCTACTTAGTTATACAACATTAAAAAAAAAGTTGATTTTGACTTTTCATAACCATTTCTTATATCCATCAAGTAATAGTCAATAAAGCCACTGTTCAGGCTTAATGATTATTTCACCAAAAAATTCCTCAAATTATTGGAATTTTTCATTTCCAATCCAATTGACTGCATAATGTTAACCTTCACAGATGTTTCTCTGTTTCTCCCCCCCCCCCCATTACTTTACGGTGATTCTTGTATAACTAGTTAATTACTAACATGAAGAGAGGAGAGTGCAGGGAACAAATCCTAGTCGTCAAATGTCCTAGACAATCAAAACCAGGAAATGAGAAATGCTCCCATGGAAGAGAATGTCCCCAGGGACCAACAAAGAACAGGATGTGAACATCTGCTCTTCAAGTCCAATCCTCTCACTCTATTCGAGTTTAAGGATGCAGTGGAAGGGGTTGGAAATCCAGGCAATATGAAGGGAAGGAGATAAAGTAACAGAGAAAGGCAAAGAGCCAAGTGTGCTCTAGGTTCTCATTGACTATGGACAGCTAAGGAGTCATTGGCCAGACAAAGCCTCTGCAAGACTATGGAGCCAAATGATCAGACAGAATATTTCTGATGTGAAAAAGTGAAAAGAGGTAGCCAGTCACATCACCTGGCTCTGTTGGCATCTAAAATGAACCCATAAGAAATCTTGTCCTCAGGGAGGCAGAAAAATCCTGGAAAGTTTATTGAGGGATAACCCTGATGCTTACGTAAAATGATCACAAAATCAAAACATTCAGCTCTCAAATCCCAACCTTTAAAATGCAACATCACACTTGGTTTATGATGTGTTATTATAAATTACACAAACACTCTGTGTCAGAATGACAGAGCAAAAGTAGCAACATGGACTTAGGACATAAAATGTGAAATTCTTGAGTTATGTAGAAATTGCTTAGCAACCTGGAGAAATATTAAAATACGCCTGCTTATAGAACAAGAAAAGCTGTATGAATAATGAGTCAAATAGCAAGTTAACAGCTGATTGTCCTTATTTGCTGTAGTTCCAGTGGATAAAATCTCCACAACAATGAATTTAGAAGAAAGGATGGACCACACCTCTTAGGAGAAGCACATAGATCAGATTCTATGTTTCTGGCCACAACAGGCTTATGAAGCAAGCAATCAGTACAAACCTTGCTTTGTGTGTTTCTCTTTATAAATACCTATGCAGTGCTGACTGTTTAACACTGAATTCCCCCCCTCAGCACTCATGCTATAAGCAGCATGTCCAACATGTTTTCATATTCTCTCTCTCTCTCTCTCTCTCTCTCTCTCTCTCTCTCTCTCTCTCTCTCTCTGTCTCTCTGAACCAGATCATAGCCTTCTCACATGCAGGAACACCACACAACTCTGCAGCACTATGCTAGGAGACAGGCATTTTTTTTTTCATTTCTCTTCTCTTTTTTTTTATCATTTTTTATTTGAATTAGAAACAAGATTGATTTACATGACAATCCCAGTTCCCTTCTCCTTCCCTTCCTCCCCTACCACCCCGCCAACTAAAACCCTACCTATCACATACCCTTTTTTCTATTCTTCACCTGACTCAACCTTTCTGCTTCCTCATGACCTCTGCATTCTTCCTCTTCTTCCCTTCTCATTCTCGTAGCTCCATCCCCCCCCCCTTCCCGTGCTCTCAATTTGCTCAGGGGATCTTGACCCTTTCCCCTTCTCCAGGGGACAATGTTTGTCTCTTTTAGGGTCCTCCTTGTTTACTAGTTTCTCTGGCAGTGTGGATTGTAGGCTGGTAATCCTTTACTCTATGTCTAAAATCCACATATGAATGAGTACATATCATGTTTTTCTTTTTTGGAGACACAGGCATTTTATACAGAAAAATTACTAACAGAAATGCCACAGAATAGACCACAAAAGAATGCTTTACAAAAAGAAAGCTGAAAGGAAGAGGAATGGATTGGCCACAGCTGGTCACAGGGCTCAAATGTTTCCAGCTCTAAGAATACACACAAATGACCTAGAAAATGTTGAGTAATTATTTCAGAGTAACCAATAAATGTTAGTAAGCAAGCAACTTTACAAATACACATCCTGTGAATTATGACAATTTCTTAAGAAACCATCAAATTTAGGTGAACTTTCAAAATAGTAATTAAGGCTAGGTGTGGTGGTACACACCTTTAAACCTAGCACTCATGAGGCAGAGGCAGGTGAATCTCTTTAAAGAGTTTGAGGCCAGTTTTGTCAGCATAGCAAGTTCCAGGGAAGCCAAAGCTACACAGTGCTAGCCTGTCTCAAAATAAATACATAAAAATAAAATTTAAAAATGGCAATAAAAATTTAGACTGAAATAAAGCTTAATGTGATCTGTAGAAACACATACATATGTGTATAAACTGACAACGTGACTGCTCTATGGTATCGTTAAGGGGAATAGTCAGAGGCATCTAGAAAAGTCCACAGTAGAGTGAGAAAGAAGTAGCCTGAACATGGCCAAAGCTTTCTGTGATAGTGAAGAGAATAGTGGGGGATAGAGAATAGAGAAAACAATGGGGAAAGCAGGAGCAGAGGGAGGGAGGGGAGACAGACAGACAGACAGACAGACAGACAGACAGACAGACAGACAGACAGACAGAGAACATATCAAGAATAGCAGGATTAGCTGTGGGAAGGGAACCCCTGAAGTGAAGGGCGTTCAGGGGAGGAAAGGGCTAGGATGCTGGCATGAGCTTTGAAATATGTAACAGGTACCTGTGATACTAAGGGAGCCTGGAAGCCAGCATTGAGTTCTGATATGCAGATAGGAGCCACATGTCCCTTCTGCCAGAGGTAAAGGAAATTATTCCTTTTGATAGATGGAAACCAGTTTCACAAGTTTCTGGGGAATGCTGGCTTTTATCTAACTACCAGAAATGCTCCTATAGTGCAGGTTGAGTTCATTTCTGGGTATTTGGACTGCCTTTGGGGGTAGTCATCTCAAGGCCTTTTTTTTTTTTTTTTTTTTTTTTTGGTTTTCCAGACAGGGTTTTTCTCTGGCTTTGGAGGCTGTCCTGGAACTAGCTCTTGTAGACCAGGCTGGCCTCTGCCTCCCAAGTGCTGGGATTAAAAGTGTGCGCCACCAATGCCCGGCCACCTCAAGGTTTCTAACAGCAGAATATAAATTCACTATCTTGGCACTTACTCACTGTCTGTGTCTTAGCTAGGGTCTGTAGCATGATAAATAAAAGACCCAGAGACTGATATTGGGGTTCAAACTTCAAGCTGAAGATCAGGAAATCAAAGCAGTCAGCCACTAGCTCTTACTTTACCTCAGACTGAAAGGTTACCCCAGCTCCACCAAACCTCAGACTGCAATCCCATACTGCTATGCCCTCCTCAACCTGAGACTCAATGTATTCCTAACAACAGTGTGGCTAGAGAATGAATTGCCAGCTCTGAGACCCTGTTCCTGTCTTAAATACCACTCACAAGTCCTGGGATTAAAGGCATGTACTGAGATCTGTTGTTTCTCTTTGTGTAGCTAGCTCAGTGTGGCCTTGAGCTAACAGAGATCCATCTACCTTTTAATCCTGAGTCCTGGGATTAAAGCTGTGTACCTGTGTTCTATGGCTTGTGGTTGACTTTGCTTTCTGAATCCTCAGGCGATCTTTAATAAATCATAAATAATATATCATCCACAAGTGTCACTATTACTGTAATGAAACACCATAACCAAAAGCAATTTGGGGAGGAAAGGGTTTATTTGACTTACATAGTCTGAATCACAGTTCATTGAGGGAAACCAAGGCAGGAACTCAAACTGGGAAGGTATCTGAAGGCAGGAGCTGACGCAGAAGTCATGGAGGGGTGCTGCTTGGTAGCTTGATCCTAGTGGCTTGCTCAGCCTACTTTCTTACAGAAACCAGGACACCAGCCCAGGTGGCACCACCCACAATTGGTTAGGCTCTCCCCCATTGATCATTAGTTTAAAAAATAATCCACATGCATGTCTACAGTCTGATCTTATGCAGGAATTTTCTCAAGTGAGATTCCCTCTCAGACAACACTGTCTGTCAAGTTGACACAAAACCAGTCATCACAGTCCATGTCTCAGCCTTCTTGTACTCTGAATTCAGAACCATACAAGTGATCTATTATGTAGAAATGCACATGAGGCAGAGAAGAGAGTGGGCACTAAACCAGACAGAGTTCCTTATATGGCTGACTGAAAATGTGAACTCAATAGCCCACTTATAGAGACAGGAAGGCATGTGGCATGTAAAATGAAGGATTGTATTTATGCTGATCACATGGCAAGAGTTTCCAGTTCTACCAACCACAGGACTTACATAACAACCAACCAGAAGTTCTATACTGTACTAATCAATGACTTCTTGCTAAACTACTGAGTGTTCCCCATTCCACATCCTAGTTGCAAATACGAAGAGTCCTCTAAAGTTTCCAAAGCTTATGACTACTTAACCTCTGTCCCAGTGCCCTAGGGAGAGTTGGATCCCTTTAACTTGTTTTATGGCCTCTTCAATTTACAGAATCACTGCTAAAGTCATGGTAAAATATGGCTTTTCCCTTTAACTCCCAGGAAATAATGAGGACTTGCCTTGGGCTGCCCAGAGAGTAGCAATAAAATTGAGAATGCCATATTTGGATGATACCAGCTGACTAACCACAACGGAACCAATGGCCAAAAGTATATGTGGGAAAGTCCCATAAAAGCTCTGAGTGACTAGACAGGAAATGCTTCTCTTCCAGGTAAAAGCTTTTCCCATAAACAGTCACACCATGAAGGAAGACGATGTGTCCTCACTGAGGAGAGAGGACCAAAGAAGCTCCACTTTTGTATTTGTCCCGCCCCTGCTTCAAGCATATCGCCTGCCTGGTTTGAACAATCTTTGCATCCTTTCCATGGAGTAAATCATGGCAAGTGTAAGAGTTAGTTCAGTGGGTTCTGGTGGGTCTTTAGTGAATTGAGAGACTGTGGAAATCATTCGGGAGCACTGTCCCTACCTTGCACTTGGTGTCAGAAGTGAAGAAACACAGATGCTTGCTGCGCTAGGCTTTGTCTGTTAGTGACCCTACCCTTAGCAACCAGCACTGTGGCTCACAGCTACCATTGACAGAGATAGTAATGGCCTGTGATATGGCTCTTAAGCCCTGAGTGTAACCTTCAGCTCTTACAGGCTTGTTACAGCTTGTGAGCCTTAGTATCAGAACTCTTGGCCCTTATGTCTTGGTAGCTCCCTAGAATTCTAAGTCACCAGGACCCACAGCTTCTCATCCCTATCTTTTCATAGGCCCCGTATTCTTCAGTGTCCTTCCTTTTCTAATCTACCTTACAGTTTCTGCTCTCTGGAATTTTTCATCAAGTTCCTGCTGCAACAGCTGCTGTTACAGCTGCTAGCACTGTTACAATCACTCTCTTCCTCATCATTTTTTTGTTAGCACCTAAGCCTGCCAAAGTCAGGGATAACAATTTTCTGGGACCCTAAACTCTTTTTTTTAAGTAATTTTTTAAAAAATTTAAATTAGAAACAAGCTTGTTTTATATATCAGTCCCAGTTCCCTCTCCCTTCCCTCCCCCCCTGCCCCCCCAACCAACCCCCCATCCCATTCCTTTTCTGCTCCCAAGGGAGGGTAAGGTCTTCCATGGGCAATCTTTAAAGTCTGTCATATCATTTGGAGCAGGGCCTAGGCGCTCCCCCGTGTGTCTAGGCTGAGAGAACACCCCTCTATGTGGAGTATTGTAACCCTAAACTCTTATAGGAAGAAAAAAATAACACCTCAATCATTTATTTCTGGTTGGGTGGTGGTAGTCCTCGACTTTAATCCCAGCACTTGGGAGGCAGAGGCAGGAAGATCTCTGAATTTGAGGCCAACCTGGCCTACAGAGCAAGTTCCAGAACAGCCAAGGCTACACAGGGAAACCTTGTCTTAAAAGCAAACAAAACAAAATCAAAAATTTTGATTTCTGAAATTCAAAATTAATCAGTTCTGTAACACAAAAGCCACCCATGTCACGTCCCACTAATAAGAGACATACACTCCTAAAAACTGGATTAATTGGGCTAATTATATTCAATTTCAAAAAATAAAAAATACATGTATGAAAATTGACAGAGAACAAATTTAGTTAATAATAAAAGATAAAGTATTTTAAGTAAAAAGAAATATTAATTGAAAATAGTAATTTGAGAACCCCTCCACCAAGACTTCTGTGCTTATTAGGAAGGACATACCTGACACAGCCTGAGACAGATACTGTATCTCTGACCTCAGCCTCCTTGCACACTATATTGTAAAATAAAAGAGGGAATCAAATACTTACAATCTTGACTTTCAGTGGAGTTACTACTGGTCTTGGCTATGGTCTGACAGCATCTCATCAGAGTCACACAAGTAACTATCAACCAACAGGGCAGAGTTGGTCCTCAATTGTGGCAAATACTAACAATAAAATAAATAAATAAATAAATAAATAAATAAATAATGGCAAGATGCTGCAGGGGCTCAGTGACAGCAAGCTTAATAACCTGCATTTGATCCATGGATACCACATGATAAAAAGAAAGAACTGACTTCTGAAGTTGTCCTCTGACCATCACACATACACCATGGACCACATGTGTGTGCACACCACAACAACAGAAATAGAGATAAGGAGGAGAAGTGGTGTTCTATTAAACTGCATCAATCTCTCTGGCCTTTGGAAGAGGAACTCTGAGACTAATGAAGCTTCTTGGGATTCAAATCTAGAGGACACTGCCTGCAGGAAGAGATCGAATTACTATATAGAACACGGACTAAAAGGCAAAGGAGTCAGTTCAGCTCTGAGGTTATGTGACAGGCCTGATAGTTCTTTCTGCTTACCTTTGAAGGAAGTTTCTGTATTTTTAGCTTACTATAAAAGTCAACATCTAAATAATACTGATATACATCATCACTGCAATATTACTTATAATAATCAAAAACAAAGGGTAAAGCACTGTGCAGGAGCACTTACATGAAGCCCTGGATTCCACTGTTAGTACTCGACAAAGACTTACTGACCAAATATGACCAAAATGCCAACAGCTGGCAATTAAACTAAACAATTACAAATGGGAAATATCTTTACTACATAATAAGACCCCATATCTCTGTTGGTCTGTTTCCAAAAAATAGTTTAAATCTTATAAACCAGTGCTTGTCAACCTTTCTGGCTTCAGAAATCTGGATTCTAAAAAGCTGTTGATTTAAGTTGAGTTTCCCTTATCACAAATGCTTGGGATCTTCAGAAGTGCTTCAGATTTCATGTCTTCTCAGACATGGAATACTGACTTACTCACAGTAAGATGTCTTGGGGATGAGTTGGGTCTAAACACAAATATCATTATGTTTCATGCATGCCCTATGTGCAAATAATTGCAATTTTATATAATGTTTATAGCATCTGCTTTGACTACAGCCTGCCACATGTGGTCATAGGGAGCGCCTAGGCCCTGCTCCAAATGATATGACAGACTTTAAAGTGAATTTTCATGCCTGGCATCATAATAGTACCCAAACATTGCTGATTTTGGAACATTTTGGATATCAGCCTTTTGAACTAAAAAATTAAAACAGAAATTTTGATAATATATTTCATTTCATTGAAAAATAATAAATCAGGCTTGCAACTAAAAGCACTTGCCATGCAAGCCTTACTACCTGAATTTGATCCCCAGAGCTCACAGTAGAGAAGGAGAGAACAAAATCCCAAAAAGTTGTTCTCTCATTTCCATGTGCTGTGGTAAGCAGATCCCCACACTCACAAACATCATATTCACTCAATAATAAATAATGTCATTACATTTTAATATTTTTATGAAAAATAATCTTTTCAAAACAAAAACTGATCATCATTGGAGAACAGTTAGATGCTGATGGATGCTGGAAGGGGGAGTCATTGTCTTCAGTAATGTAGCCACTGGTGAACCTCCAGTGGATACATTCATTCCCATATGCATGCTGAAGACCCTGGGTTCAGTAAGTCACAACACAAAAACAAAAAGTCAGAAAGTGGGAGGAAGTCTTGCAGGGGGAGAGGAGTTAATGAGAGTGAAAGGTGGAAAAAATTAGGGTGGGGTGTGTGACCACATTACATACAGGTAAGAAATTGTCAAAATTAAAGAAAAAGTTCTAAAAAAATAAAAAAAAACCTGGTTTTCTACTTTACAAATCGTGTTAAGGTTGAGCCTAGTTATCAGACAGCTAGACTTTCCTATTGTAACTATAATTCTTGCTTGATAACTGTTTTTGTTATATTTAATTTTACTATGTTAAAGTTAAAACCTTTCTTTTTAATTAGAAAAGGGGAGATGATGTCCTTCGGTATGCTGTGAATATATTGCTTTTATTGGCTGATAAGTAAATCTGAGAATACAGCTAGGTGGGAAATCCATATAAAGATACAGAAAAAAAGTAGGTGGAGTCAGGGAGATGCCATGTAGTCACCGAAGGAGTAACATTCCCGAGCATTACAGGTAAGCCAAAGCCTCATGGTGATACATACATGAATAAAAATGGGTTAATTTATAAGAGAGAGCACCAGGAATATGTCTGAGCCATTAGTCAAACAACTGTAACTGATGTTAAGCCTCAGAGTGCTATTTCATAAGCAGCTGTGGGAACTGACAGGAGGGACAGAAAACTTCCAACTACACTTCCCTATCTATACCTATTGTTACCCTGCATGTCAAGTAACTTTTTGAAGAGTCAACTAGATGATGGAGGCTAAATGTCTTACCAAGAAAACAAGTTTTGGCTAGAATTCCTGGAGTGGGGGAGAGTAGGGAAGCAAACCTAGGAACCCTTATGGGTCCCTGGTCTGCACTTTGAAAATGATTACCCTAAACCATTTCTTCAGTGTACTGCCAGTACAAGGCAGAGTGGAGTAAGAAACCTTCCACCTGAAAGCAAACACAGAAAAAGAAACTAATAGGAACAGAGAAGATTGGAAACCCTGTATTCTCTTAGCACAGAGCAGTAGCTCATTGAAAGAAAGTTACCAAGAACCAATAAGCAGTAGATTCTGATCTCCATGGATGTCTTAAGAGCTCTTGGCATCTTTCTGATTGCATCAGAAAATCCACCAAGAACAAGAACACAGGTGTGTCAGACTCCCATCATTAGAGAACAACCGGGAATGAGAACCAGACCCTATATGACTCATGAACTGAAGACAGTCTGGCATGGCACAGGTGATAAGCTTTGGGGAAATAACAGACAGTCCAAAGGATAGAAGAAATAGTTGTAAATTTATAAACTCTGTGCCTGGCAAAGAATAAACATCCAAAATACAGAAGCTAAGCAATCTCCAGTACCATAATTAAAAACAACAAGTCCCACCCCATAGCATTGAGCAAGGCTCAGGAAGGTGGAGGACAAGCTTCACCTTTGGTGGAGTGGGTAAATAAGAAGATGGGTTCTTCTGAGACATTCTCCTCTATGACACAATGCAAAAATATAAAACTCATGAAAATGAAGGAAAAAGACAAGATAAATAAACAATGAAAATATAGACTAAGTTATTATCTCATAAAGGAATCATCTCATTCCCCCCCCCCCAGATGGGGTTTCTCTGTGGCTTTGGAGGCTGTCCTGGAACGAGCTCTTATAGATGAGGAACTCACAGAGATCCGCCTGTCTCAGCCTCCCTAGTGCTGGGATTAAAGGCGTGTGCCACCACCGCCCAGCTCATCTCATTTTAAAAAATAAAAAAAGTAAGTTTGTGTATATCTATGTGTATATATGGGAAAGGGGGCAGTGGAGAAGCTGTGAAGGAACCCAGGAGATAGCTACAGAAACAGTAGAAGGAGACAACTCTTAATCAGCTTTTCTCAACCAGGGTCCTCATCTAAACCAGAGGGCCCAGATACTGTTCTCAGGTTCCAGAAGTGCTAAAGAGGTATCTCTAATGACAATTCAAAAAATAGCTGTATGTGCTTTAGGAAATTATGCAGTGAATATTACCTCTGTACTAACTCAAACGCCTTTACCCCAGGGCTGGTAATGGCACTTGCTGTCAAGCCTGGTAGCCTGAGTGGGATCCCCAGGTGTAAGGGGGAAGCAACTCCTGCAAGTTGTCCTCTGACTGCTACATACTTGCCCTTAGACCACATGTAAGTATGTGCATGCACACATGCATATCCACACACAACATGAATAATAGAGTGTAATTTTAAAATTTTAAACAAAAACTGCAAGTTTAGTTATTGGAAAATAAAGAGAACATGGAAACTGACAAGGCAAACCCTCTTTTAACAAAAGCCCACAGGGGCTTTGCAAGGCTATTAACACGAATGTGTGTTCATACACGCTCCTGCCCACTGTGAGAATCAGAAAAACACCCACTTTCCTAATAAACTGACACATAGTAAAGTGCCACCTTCCTTCTGGAGACTTCTATTTCCTGTTATAAGATTGTGGAATGTCAAAAATTTGTTACAGAAAAAAACCCAACAGTTTCTTAATTAAATTTCCCTTGATTTTGACTAGCTCCTAGAGCTGTGAATTTAAAAAGAAATTTCACATGGAATTTTAAACCTAAAGGTATTCATTTTTACAGGACTTAGTGTTAAAACTTTTTGCTGCATGGAATCTCCATGTTGTCTTTTTCTGTATATGTAAGTATTTTTAAGATACCCATTTTTCCAAAAATAGTAAAATATTTCAAGATATTATCTGTGTCTATAGGTAGAAAATTTTAAAATCTACAGTAAAACATCTAATATAATTTTATAATATTATAAATTACATATTCAAATATATATTGCATTGTTTTATAATTTATAATATTACAATATTAGCATTAGGGCCACTTAGGAGACATTTTTCAAAAGTGTTCATGTAGTGGTTGGCAGGACTCAAACTATTTATTAATGCCCTAATGTCCTGATTCTTTGAGATTAAAACATTATATGGCTGAATCTTTATACTTTCTCCAATTAGACCCTATTTGTTTCTAGTATAGAGACAGATATTGTCAAAAGATGGCTGAATTTTGAAGAAAATTTGCTTCAATTATCTCATTCTTTTTATTAAATACAGCTTTATGTACCAGCACATATTATGTCTTATTCTTCCGTTTGCAAATACCCTCTGGTGGGGTTAAACTTGCTAATTTTTCCATTTGAAAGGGTAAGTAGTCCACTGCAGAACAGATTAGAATGGTGAATTTAACACTGCTTCTTTTTAAGGTTCAAACCAAACAACTTTTAAATCATAGAATATGTATTCTTTTAAAAACAACATGGTGGAGGCACACACCTTTTATCCTAGCACTGTGAGTTTGAAGCCAACCTTGTCTACGAGTGAGTTCCAGGACAGCCAGGGCTACACAGAGAAACCCTGTCTTGAAAAACAAAACAAAACAGACAATTTTTTTCTTTTTTTTTTTTTTTTTGGTTTTTCTAGACAGGGTTTCTCTGTGAAACAATACTGGCTGTCCTGTATAACTCACTCTGTAAACCAGGCTGGCCTCGAACTCACAAAGACCCACCTGCCTCTGCCTCCCAAGCGCTGAGATTAAAGGCATGCACCAACACCGACTGGCAACAACATTCAATTTTAAATGAAATTTACACTAATGGTTCACAAATACTTTAAACATTTTAAGTGCATTAACTCAGTTTGCCTCTGATTTTAAAATGAGTATATTTGACATCTGTAATAATATTTACAGCTGGGGCTGCAGCTCAGATGGTAGAGCATGGTATGCACAGGGCCCCAGGCTCTACCCTTCAGCACCACATAAACCACAAGGTGGGATACAAGACAGCAGCAGTTCAAGACCTGTTTCAGCTACACAGACAATTCAAGGCCGGCCTGGGATACAGGAAAACATGTCTTATTTTTAAAATGAGTACAGCAAAGAAGAGCTTCTACTGACAACAAAAGCATTTCTTCCCTGTGCTGTTTTCACCTACAATCTCAAGGTGCTAATGGTGAGTTCCTGCCCACTTTCATTCTGTTCTATACTGTATCTGGACACGACAAAATAATGACATGACCACAAACACCTGTTGTAATAAAGTGATTATTTAGAAAGGAGCATTCAAAGAATAAATACCAAACAAGTATTACTGTTAGTGTTTGAAAGAGTCTCAAGAAAATAAACCTTTACAAGAAGTTTCTTGGAAAACAATTCACAGTAAATAAAAGGCTCTTAATAGCATATACAATTTAAAGCTAACAAGAAAGCATTGAAAACTTTTCTAAATTTCTAGACACTTCACATCGTGACTGGACTTTTTTCCTAGAAAATGATCCAAACTGTGGAAAGAAGACATTTCAACTGAAATAATTAAAATTCAGCCTGCAAAGTCATGGTCAAAATGGGTCAGTTAAATTCATCCTTAGAAGTAGCCAAACCAATTAAGCCAACAATTGACAAGTGGGACTTCATAAATCCCACTAAAAATCTTCTAAACAACAAAAGAAACAATAAGCCAGGTGAAGAGGAAGCCCACAGAATGGGAGAGAATCTTTGCCAGCTATTCACTGACAGAGAATGAATATCCAGAATATATAAACAAATAAACAAACCAAACACATAACCCATTCAGCCTGGGACTTGAACAGAGTTCTTAAAATAAAATTAATTAATTAATTAAATTTTTAAAAGGAGTAAGAAATATCTCAAAAAAATTAGAAAAAAAAGTTTGTTGTCTCTAGCCATTAGGGAAATGCAAATCAAAATAACTTTAAGATTTCATCTTACCCCATTCAGAATGACAAAGATCAACAAAACAACAGACAACAAATGCAGGAGGGGGTGTGGGAAAAAAAAAAGATATCATTCACTGTTGGAAGCATTGCCAACTGCCAGCTACTATAGAAATCAGGGTGGAGAATTCTCAAAAAGCTAAAAATAAATCTGTCACACAACTCAGCTAAACCACCCCTTGACATATGCCCAAAGGACTCAGCATCATATTCCACTTGTTCAGCCATGTCTACTGCTGCTCTCTATTCACAATAACCTGGTAGTGAAAACAACCTAAATGTCCTTCAGGTGATAAATAGATAATGAAAAGTATAGTACACAGGGCTGGAGAGTTGGCTCAACCATTAAAAGCACTGCTTCTTAATCAGGTGGTGGTGGCATAACCAGCACTTGGAAGGCAGAGGCAGACAGATCTCCAAGTTTGAGGCCAGCCTGATCTACAGAGCAAATTCTAGGACAGACAGGGCTACACAGAGAAACCCTGTCTTAAAAACAAACAAACAAACAAAAATGAATACAGCAGTCAGGCATGGTAGTGCACGCCTTAAATCCCAGCATTCAGGGGGAAGAGGCAGACAGACTTTTGTGAGTTCAAGGCCAGCCTGGTCTAAAAAGTTGATACAGAAGAGAGAGGAAAAAGGGCAAAATAACAGTAAGCATGCCTAAAAAATTCATAAGGACTCATACCATTAACTATTTACCAAAAAATAAATAAACAACACCTATAATACATCTGTACATAAATAAATAAACATACATAGTTTTAATGAACCTTTCTTATCTTAGCTGACAATGCTCCTTCCAAGAGTCAGACCACCTAACAAAAACCCCACATGAGATATGAGACAGGCATGAGAAGTTGTCTATTGAATGGTCAGAGTTGTCCAAGAGACTCCCAAAACATACAAGCTATTGCTATTGCCCTTGGTTGCCTCTCAAAGGTGGAAAGTATGTCTGTTTGCTGAAGACACCATATACTGCAGATACAGGATGCAAAGTCTCCTAAGATGGAGCTGACTTGAAAGTCTCCTCCCTGAGGAATAGCTTTATGGTATCAGAAGACACTGAACAAACTTCCAAAGCCAGGGAAGCAACCAACAGTCCTACCCAGCTATGACATCAGTGAATCCCAATAAAGGCCAGCATGACACAATAACCCTACAGGTGCAGTAGAGCTGGGCATACAAACCCAATTTCTTCTTGGTTTTTAAAGACAGTGTTTCACTGTGCATCCCTGGCTGTCCTCTAACTCAATATATAGACCAGGCTGGCTTCGAACTCATAGCAATTCCCCTGCCTTTGCTTCCCAAGTACTGGGATTAAAGGTATGCACACCACTGCCAAGCACAAACCCAATTTCTAATTGGACTAAGACGCACTTAACAAGAGAGAAATCATAACTTGTATTGGAAACCTAGCCAACTACATAGGACTCATGAAGTCATTGGTCTTAGAGAATGTACAACTACCACTTTACTAAACCAACATAATCCTAAGAATACTCTAAATATTTCTTCTTATACTCACAGATAAGTGTAGTTTTCACGTCTTATCAAGGAAACAGATGGAGGCCATTGCAGAAAACCACAACCAATCTAAATGTAGAGTTGTGGAGCCCAGGCCCACTGGATCCATCTGTAAAACAGCTCCTGGACCTAAGGCTCAGTGAACATTGCATAAGACGGGGCAGAATGATTGTAAGAGCCAGAGGATCAGGGAGTTTGCTGTGAGACTAAGTCATGTCAGAAACTACCGGACATGACTGCCTAAACATGTCCTGAACAAGGGCAACATCAAGAAACATGCTAATGTGAATGGCAGGAGCTCTCACAAGATCTCAACTTTACATAAAGGACAGGAAACTAAGGAATGCCGAGACTGGGAGAAACAATCTCCCCTAGGGAAGAGTATACCACTTGGGGATCCAAATTGGCAGCCCTGAAAATATTCACACAGATAACATTGTTCGGACTGAGGTTATATTTAGGGGTGTGTGTGTGTGTGTGTGTGTGTATGTGTGTGTGTGTGTGTGTATGTATGTAACAACAATGAGAAAAGAGGCTACGGATTTAAAAAGAGCTAAGGAGGATACATGGGAGGGTTTGGAGAAAGGAAAGAAAATAATATCAAAAATAAAAATAAAAAACAAGTAACCAAATCATTTAAAACTATTCCAATTAAAAAATGAATGTATCATGATCCAACTGCAACAGAAATAAACTATTTTAATTTCAAAGATGGTTATTTTTAATTCTTCAGAGAAGAATTAGCCTACAAGTGTTGATATGATGGGGTGGGGTAGTCTGAGATGGTGCAAGTACCATGCTCACGTATGAGCCTTGTCAAAGGTCTCCAGAAACAAGTAGTTTAAATGCTTCACTCAGTTCCTCACCAGCAGCCACAGCCCAGCCCAACAGGGCCTCCTCCCAATGTGACCAAAGCCAACTTGGAAACTTCTCTTTTCACAATTGCAGCTTGGCCTTTCATTCAAGACCTAAGCAAAGCTTCTTTTCACCAACTTGGCAGAGCTAACCAACAGACAACACAAACAAAAACCCTTCTGCTCACACAAACCTGGCCATTACATTCTTGAAAGTAAGAAGCTGTAACATACAGTTCAACTCAACGAAAAAGAAAGGAGGTTGTTTCTAACCTATTTTTTTCTAGCTACAACTCATATCCCTGAGATTTTCTCCCTAAAATATTTGCTGATTTCTGATGTTCGCCCTAGCAGGCTGGCACTTTTACAGAAACTCCTCAGACTTGCTTGCCCACAGTTTCTAAAGGACTCTTCAGGAAGAGACTCACTTCCTGCCAAGGCTCTCAAGTATCTCAATATTCCCAAAAGCCTGCCATATGGACTCTATTGGATAAGCAAAGCACTCTACCTTTAATAATATGACACACTTCCTGAACTTCTTTATCCCAGAAAACACAACATACAAAACTTATCCATTCATGGCATTAGTATATAACCTTTATTCTGCATTAACATGTCTAAAATTAAAATGTAGTAAATTAATTTTAATTAAATTAATTTGATTAATTTTAATTAATTTTTATAATTAAACTTATAAGATATAGCACATTTATATATATTACCACAATAAAAGTATGTCGGATGAACACATTTTCCAAACACAGCTTTGACTTTACTATGTATAGCACTAGAAATTCCAGGTATCAAAAATGTAACTTGATGGGAGGTGGTGGTTCACCTTTAATCCCAGCACTGGGAGGCAGAAGCAGGCGGATCTCTGTGAGTTGAACTACAAGAGCTAGTTCCAGGACAGTCTCCAAAGCCACAGAGAAACCCTGCCACAAAGAACCAAAAAAAAAAAAAATGTAACTCAGTGAACATTATTTTCAGCATTTATACTGCCCTAGTTGAATTCTCTGTTGTTGTGATAAAACACTTACCAAAAGCAACTGGCAGAAGAAAGTTTTAGTTGGCTTTTAGGTCATAATCCATCACTAAGGGAAGTCACGGCAGGAGTTTGGGGAAGGAACTGAGGCAGACCATGAAGGACTCACTTCTCTTGGCTTGATCAGCTACCCTTCTTATACAGCCACGTCCTACCTGCCCAGGGATGGTACTGCACACAGTGTGACTCTTACATCAATTATCAATCAAGAAAATGCCTCACACAGATACCCACAGGCCAATCTGATGGAGTCAATTCTTCAACTGAGATTCATTCTTTCTGTCTAGGATTGTGTCAAGTACACAAAAACTGGGACTGTTTATAAATACAAGTTTTTCCCCTAGAAAATAACCAACTAAAACTAACTCTACATTTGTTGGTGCTCTTCCTAATCAGCTATCTAAGAATTCTAATTCAGTTGTCTCAACCCTTTGAGTCTTTCAGCAGACACAGTTAAAGTGCATATCCTCTGGACAAGTAATTCCTACCCCACAATTCAATACTCCAAAATAGTTCTGTAGCAATGGCTGACCTAGATCCTTACCCTGGAAGAAAAGAATCTCCCATTACACTAGGGACCTAAGGGCAAAGCAATACAATGTGCATTCTTCTTCACATGGTCATAGAACTCCCCAGTCACAAGTCAATCAGGCCTTAAAATGACCTCTTTCAAAGTCTTCCTTCTACTACTGTTTCAAGTCTCGTAAAAGGATGGGTGCTCAGAGAGTAGGTGTACTAACCCTTACATGAGAGTCTATGGGGGCGGCAGAGTAAAAGATCCTGTTACCAAGTGGCACCAGGGTCACTGAGATGAGAAACGATGCAGCGTTCCTTGTCTTATCGTAATTTCTACATGCATTCTATTTCAGTTAGACTTATCAAGGAAAGCCACACGGTCACTAGGGAGGTAAAGTAGGCACTGAAACTACAGAGAAGTTTACTTTAAATTACAAGTTGCAGAGTCAAATATGTAACAAAAGTAAAGAAGAAGCCAAAGTCATATTTGCCAACCACAAATGACCAGAGTTGGGTAATTCTAAGTAAATGCTAAACATACCAAAGTATAATAAAATACTTCAGATATTTTAATTAACTATACTTTGCTCACATGATAGTACAGGGTACCAAAAAGTAAAAACTCTCTGGAAAGGAGAATTTGTCTTCCAAATTGATGGGTACTTGTTTTTCTTGCTTTGAAGAGAACCAGGGCATCACAGAGCTGGAGTATGGTGACTCAGGCTGACCTATAAGAAACATATTGTAACAGTGTTGTCTTAAAGAAATTCCTGAAGTATGAACACATGAGGAACAACTAATTGGAAGTATAATAATAGCAAAGAGTCCAAGTTTTCTCAATTTCAAAATCCCAGTGTTCTGAAAAGTGAAAGTATTTTTACAACTCATTTGACAGCCAACACTTGTCTGACTTGAACTCACAAGTTTTTATAATGCTTTTATACTGACAAGCCTCACCTCAATGTATTTGAAAATAGTCTTTATTTTCCCTCATTAAATGTGACTGTTCATAAGTGTCACTTATATGTGGTTATTAATGTATGACTAAAGACTAATGCCTCAGATGCTGCTGGGGGTATTATAGCATATGTGCGCGTGCGTGCACGCACGCACATACACATGCATGCACGTTTCTAAACTCTCAAATACCCTGAATTCCAGCATACCAGTCTCTATGATTTTGGATATGGACATGTTGCAGCTATTAATATTTACAGCTAATCATGTTAAACATAATCAAAACTTGTTCTTCTGCTGGATTATCTCCAGTGGCTTTCTGAATCACTCAGAATAAAAACTAAACTCTCTGTAACTGTCTACAAAGACAGCTGTTTTAAAAGGGCTGTGATATAAGGCATTACTTGGTAACTCATTAGACATGCAGTACACCAGGACCTAGCCCCTGTCTAAGAATCAGAATTTGCATTTTCATAAGACCAAGTACTATTCATGCAGAGTTTTCAGAAGCATAACCTGCAAAACCTCAGAAGGGCTGCTTCTCTTACCCCAACAGTTCATCTACTTCTCTCACTCTTACCCACTGTTCTCCAGCCTCTCTGGCTTTATTACTGTTCTTCAGACATGGAAGATGCACATTCACCCAGCAACCTCTTCAGGCTGCAATGTATGTCCCTGCGCACTCTGTGGCTCACTCAATTTTTTACTCAGTGAGGTCTTCCATTTTCTTTATCTGAAAAGTAAAAATGCTCTGACACTCACTTTACCTCCTAATAATGCCATTCCCTTTGGGGGCCATTTTCTTTCAAACCACTACCCCACACCAGCGTGAGGACCAAGGTTTGATCCCAGAACCCCCATAAAAGTCTGGCAAGGCTAGGCAGTGATGGTGCACACCTTAATCTCAGCACTTGGGAGACAGAAGCAGGAGAATCTTTGTCAGTTTGAGGCCAGCCTGGTCCTCAGAGTAAATTCCAGTATAGCCAAGGCTACACAAAGAAACGTTGTCTCAAAAAAGAAAAGAAAAGGGAAGGGGAAGAAGAAGGGGAGGAAGGGGAAGGGGAAGGAAAAGGGAAAATGTCTGATAAGGCTGTGCATGTCTGTAATCCCAGTGTTGAGAAGCACAGACAGACAGATCAATGGGGCTTGCTGGCCTCCAAATATAGTCAGATCAGTGGGCTCCAGTGTTGGTGAGAAACTCTGTCTCAAAAAAGTAAAGTGACAGAGTTTGAGGAAGCCACCCAACATGCACGCACAGCCATACACAACACAAACATGTACACACACACACACACACACACACACACACACACACACACAAATATACACACACACACAAATCTATACACAAAAAATGAAACTACAACTTGTCAAGTTTTAGTGTAGCATCAAAGAAAGTCTGCAACTATCTGAAAAGACTGTTAAAATACTTTTCTTTTTTCCATCCATGTATCTGTCTGAAGCCAAAGTTTCTTCATCACTCAAAATCATAGTCCTAAAGACAGGTACAGATGCAAATTCCAATTCTCAAAAGTCAGACATGAGCTTGTAAAAATGTTATAACAACAAAAATACCACAACTCTCTTCTCTCTCTTTTGCAAAATTATTTTTCATAAGATATTTATTCTAGCATATAATATAGCCTTAATATTATTTTTAAATTGGCAATTTTTACATTTCTCAATTTTAATTTTAAATATAGTGAATATAGTCAACACAAAAACACAGCTCTCATCTCAAATGTAGTAAGATTTTTTTATTCTGTAGCTAAATTTGAATGATCAAATTTGATTTATGTTACCCCAATCCATGTTACAACATGGAATTATAAAGTTTCTGTAGTAAGAGAACAAAGGAAGCCATAAATGAAGACACTTTTAAATAACATGCTGGAAACACTCATGAAGCCATCTGGTTAACAGAAAGTGGAGAAACCGCATGGGCCTTACACACTCAGCACTCAGTCCTCGAGCTGTGAGCTGTGGAAACATGTTACAAAAGGGTTTGGGTTGTTTTGTTTTGATCCGTTAGGATGTTTGGTTGGCTTTACAGGTAGCACATAATAGGATAAGGAATTCCCTAAAAACAGCCAAAGATAAACTGTAATTAGGCTCTGGGAGGGCAACATGCAGTTCTCTCCACATCACTAAGATCCTAATCAGTCAATCAACCTTTGTATACCCAGCTTTTTCCAAGAATTATCATCCATAATAGTAAAACATATACCACCCCCAAAACAAAACAGGCCCCAGGGATTTCAATAATGCTGAATAGTGTAAACTGTCTTGAGATTAGTTTGGGTGTCCCCAACACAACTTGAAACAATAGCCAGTACACAGTATCAGATTTTGTAGACCTGAACACTTACAATTTACCAGGCTTTTGTTAACTGCTTTTAAACAACCTTAAGAAGTAGGTATAATACATAATGCCTTTCACAGATGAGAAAACCAGTAGCTAAGAGACCAAGGCATAAACACAGTTAAACATTCCTAGCACACATCAATCCTCAATCCAGAGTATATGATTTCACAGTACATGCTTATAACTGTGACTGATAACAGAAATGCTTATAAACAAAGCAACAGTGAGAGCCAGGTAGCTCATCTAAAAATATCAATGAAATCAGAAACAACCAAACACAAAGCCAATTACTTGAGAATGGAAAGGAGGCAATCTAAGGAAAGTCATATGAACAGAAAAAAAGGCCAAGTAAACTGCTCGTAGACAGATGCTCTGGACATTTCAAATGTACATCTAAGGATCCAACACCAAGCTAAAGAATGTATTCAAATTACCAGTCTGGAAGGAAACAGAGGGACACTGATATCCATTATAGCCAAGGATATAGCTATTGATGCATTCTTGCTATTGCCAGCTTCCTTGTACAACATTCAGTGAAAGTCTTAAAATATTTCCTAGTTGTTATGTCCAGAAAGAGTGACCTTATCTTTTTTTTCTTTTTTTTGCAGATGTTTTTTATTTGAATTAGAAACAAGATTGTTTTACATGTCAATCCCAGTTCCCTCTCCCTCCTCTCCTTTCCTACCAGTCTCTGATAGCTAAAACCCTACCTATCACATATCCTTTCTGCTCCCCAGGGAGGGTGAGGCCTTCCACAGGGGGTCATAAGAGTCTATCATATCCTTTGGGATAGGGCCTAGGCCCACCCCCATGTGTCTTGGCTCAGGGAATATCCCTCTATGTGGAAATGGCTCCCAAAGTCCACACCTATGCTAGGGATAAGTATGGAACTTCTACAGGAGGTCCCGTAGATTTCCGAGGTCTCCTCACTGAAACCCAGGTTCCTGGGGTCTGGATCAGTCCCATGCTAGTATCCCAGCTATCAGTCTGGGGAGCAAGAGTTCCCCGATGCCCAGGTCAGCTGTTTCTGTGGGTTTCACCAGCCTGGAGAGTGACCTTATCTTAAATGCATTAAGGCTGAAGAGGGCTAACTCTCAGGCCTATAGCATGCTGGTATCTTGAAGAGCCACCATCCTGACTGGGTTTAGTGACAGGGAGGGCATATAGATCTATGAAGGAGTCCTATTAAGGTCAAGAACAGAAATCTCTTCCAATTTCAAATTCTCCTAAGCTAAAAACTCTGATGGAATATGCAGATAAACTGCATAATCTTGCATTTCTCCTTCCTGTAATATTTAAACTATGAATCATTTTTGTTGGGGATGAACTTTTTAAAATGAGGGATCTAATATATGGAAGAAAAAAAGGAGTGGGTGGCAGAGCATCACTCATGGTTTTTGCAATGCAGCATTCAAACCAACTATGGAAGTTGAACAGAAAGTAAAGTGAGACCTCAGACTGTTGTTATCGGTATTTGGGAAGGTGGGAGAAAGCTATAAAGCCAGGTTATCAGAGTTCATCCACATCCCTGACAATGTGTTATTAAATGAGAGATGGACTATGTAATCCTACGAGACAGAAAGGTGAAAAACTGACTCAGTTATGCATTTGAGAGACTAGAATGGAAAACACAGCATGCCTAAAACCTACAACAGAAAATGAAAAGAACTTTAGATGAGATTAGGAAAAGCTTCTAACATATAAAGGGTGACAAATGACCAATGATACTTTCCTTTTGAGTATTCTCTCACTTCATGTCAGTGACTATACAAAGAACTAGAAGTTTTCATGGCTTCATTAGTGTCCAGATCACCCTATCACTATTTTTTCCCTTGAATCTCTAAGTTCATGAGACCCAAATCTTCTATCTGCACTTACTGAAGTTACTGTGAATGTGAGAAACAGAATGCTCAATACAATAACTGTGCTCCCTGGTATTTTCCACTGTCAAGTGGGCTGCCATCCAACCTTCCTGCCTCCTTTTAACCACAGCCCATGCTTCAACATATGGTGTACAGAACAGCAGTGACTCAACATTTTGCTAGATCATAAACAGCAAACACGAATATGAAACAGCTATCATGTGCTGTAGATTCCACAGACCATCATGGTTCTCTTGCATGATACAAGTGAAACTCATAGAAAAAAATGGCAAAGATAGAGGGTAAGACTGGGAAAGGAGCTTAGCACCAGGCCCTGGGCTTGATCATTTGAATCACAGTGGCTTATGCCTTTAATCCTAGTGCTCAGGGAGGTGGAGGCAAGAGGATCAGAAACTCAAGGACATTCTCAGCTACACAGCAAGTTCAAAGCCAGCCTAGGCTAGAGAGCCTGTCTTTAAAAAATATTTAAGAATTTATTTATTTTATTTTTTATTTATTTTGGTAAAGGGTACCTAAGCTTCCCATACGGGGCTTAGGTGGGAAAGGGGCTCTACATTTTCTGGCAGGCTGATGTGAAGTTCTGAAAGGCAGGCTATAAGAGCCTGCCTCACTTCGAACTGCCAGCTTTGGCAATGCAGGAAAGTCATCAACAATGTAGTAGCTAGGGTTATGAAAACTGCCTATGCTAGCACTTACTAATCAGAATTTTACTTTGGGCAAGTCAATAGTAAATGAATATTTGCTGTTATTATTACTATTCCCCCTGAGATATCCAATATTAAAGAAATTTTCAGGAACATATAACATAGATGTCACTAGAAATATTTCCAAATAAAATCTTTAGAACACTAGAGAGGCCAGAGTCTACAGTAAAATGGAGGAAAGCTCCTTTTTGTCTCTGTGCAGCAAAGAGCTCCTGAAGCACTTCCGGATGATGAACAGCAAAGAGCCTGACAAAAATGAATGTGACAAATACATGTCTGTGTATGATATATACACACATCACATACACATACAAACATATACATAAAAATCAAGCATGAAACACAGTGCAGACATAGGTACTGGTTAAAGTCACATAAAGCAATAGGTGACTCATAAGCAGTATAAGAGACCGCTCACATGAACACAGCTAAAAGTTAATGAATTCCTACCAAGTAATAATAATAATAAACATGTCAACAGAATATATAGAAGACATTATATTTGGAAGACTTTTCAAGATATCTTTGTTTAAGCTACCATTGTTCTCACATACTACCATAGGACTCAGAATACTGGGCCAATGCCAAATATACTTCATATTTGAAATGTGGTCCAGTAGGACTTCCCAAATGAACAGGCAAATCATTGCCTAGTCTTAAATATCTAAATAGATTTTTTGTTTAATTTGAAATTCAAGTTAAAACTTTCTAGTAAACAATGTGGCTCTTCTAAAAGCAGACTGAATGATTTATGTCAAGCAGCTGTGCACAACATTTAGTCTGAAATACCAAATGCATGCTTTACTGCACTAACACCTCCAAAATGTGGAATACTAGGGCCTGGAAAACAAAAGGTCATTGTCACTGGGAAGTGAAAAGAATTATGTGATTCAAACAAACATCAAGCACAGAGAAATAATAGCAATGGAAAAATATTTTCATTGCTTTATATTCTGTAAGAGATGAATATTTATCATTAAGAGATTTTAAATTCCTGTAATATGACAAAATAAATAATTCTGTGATAGTTCACAGCTGACCATCATATCAAAGCAGGACCAAAGGAGCTTTCCAGGGAGAATTCTACCTGAGGTGTGCTCACTTAGAAATAATCCAGAGCTTATGTTTTCTGTCCTTTCCTACTCTCTCATTTTATGTGTAATTTAATAACATTACCCATTGTCTGTTTTTCTATATGTATGTTTACACTTAACTGTTTTAACGTAGAGAAATAAGCAAACATGACCCCTTACATTCAGTGACACTGGACAGAGAATAAAGAGAACGTAAAGACCCCAGACAGTGTTTGTCACAGGCCACAGCGATTCAAGGAGATCCCATACGAAGTTTTAGGATGATGATAATAAGAAATTAGAAGAAATGAACAGAATGTATCTGAGTGCAAACAAAACACTGTAACACATCTTCAAAGGCCAATTAGTGAAAAGATAAATCCTCCTTGACAAACTCCACACATTTACATTTCATAAGAAGTGGCAAAAAGATGCACAAAGAAGAAAATTCCATTGAAGCTATTTATTATCCACTTGATCTCAAACACAGACTATCAATCTAAACACAAAGAACAAAGGCAAGGAATTTTTATAGTGTAAAAAGTTTGTCATTGTTCATAGTGGTCATTCCCTGCCTTCTTTCCCCCACCCCCAGACAAAAAGTTTCTTTGACTCTGGAAAAAAAAAAAAAGAAAGAAAAAGAAAAACTGGAAATAGAAACAATTGAAAGCATGATTTTTATTTTATCAATGAAAAACTAACTAAGTCACTTTGTAAGTAACAAATCACCATCTCAGTACTCAACTCTGCTGGTGGGTAAACAAGCCCAGATGCTGGCAAACAGCCCTATCTGCTCCCACTCTGCATCCCTCTGACCAGAATTTCTCTAGTTCCTAGTTCAGAAATGAAATGATGAAATGCATGTGTACATGAAGTCAATGAAAATTAGACTTTAAAAAGATGTTTTTATATGCTTTTAAAAGGAGATCTTGTGTTAAATGGCTTGATGTCAGTAAGTAACCTGGAACAGAACACTGAGCCCTTGACACTGGAAAGGGCAAGCTAACAAAGGAATGCTTTCCACGCACAGCCTGCCCACAGAGCACAATCATGGGCCGGCTTAGCAAGGACGTCTACCAATTGTTCTGAACAAGAAACCTCACGATCCTTTCTTCATGGATAACAGATTCTTTTTTCACAAACCTTCCTAAGAATGGTGGAAAATGAGTACTTTCACAACCCTCCAAAGTATTTGGTTTGGGGCTTAAATTTAGAGATTTGCAAATCTGATTCAGTTTTCAACAACAACAAAAAGTTCCTTTTATTGCTCTCATCAATGGCTTTTTGCTTTTGCTGCTTGACTACCTTTTCTGAGGCAGAAAAAACTCAGAATGTCCCCAAGAAGCCATGCTCTGACACTAAAGTATACTGAATGTACTTTCCTACCTTAGCCACTATGAACATAGTGCTCCTTCCAATGAAACTGCTGATAGTTTTTTTACAGATCAGCATACAGGATAAATTTCTCCACCAATCTCAATATCAACTCAGCAACATTCCCTTCACCCAGGATAATGTTAATGTAAATAGTAAATAGTAAATAGGTAAAACAGTATCAGTTAAATATCACATACGTGGGTAAAAAGAAGCCTCTAATAATTCATATTATGATCATACTATGATTCCTCTTGACTTCATTATTGTTCCACTCAGCATATCTCTACCATAATTAGGATTAGGAATTTGTAACTATTAGAACTAGAAATT
This sequence comes from Cricetulus griseus, assembly GCF_003668045.3. Classification (NCBI taxonomy): domain Eukaryota; kingdom Metazoa; phylum Chordata; class Mammalia; order Rodentia; family Cricetidae; genus Cricetulus; species Cricetulus griseus. The sequence goes on along the minus strand of NC_048599.1, from coordinate 101,397,476 downwards.
CCATATCATATTCCAAATATGCTTTCTTATCTTTAAATATAAAAATAACACAATTACCTGGAAACAATTGCTAGTGGCAATTGTTTTCTAAACTATAATTGTCTTATAAACCTATATTTTCTATCTTCATTTCCCAGGCTTTCTTACAATGAAGCATATTTATTAGTGGTGTCAAGCATAATACAGAATTCCATCAGAAATATCACTAAACAACAATTCCTTTAAAACATACAGTGGCTACAGTACTGTGTTTCCCATTTCATAAAGAAAAGGTAAGACGAAAACAGTATGGAGGAGAGAATAAAATGACTTATATGAAACACACATGGATTACCATGGCCATTCAAGTCTGTCCATCCAGATCCACTTTTGGCCAGTTCTGTTTAAGTATCACTGGATTTGATTAACTGAAGATACAATCATGAAATAGGAGGACGGTGCCTTTTCATAAGGAAATAAAATTGGGAGTGTGGCGCCTGTGGAGACATCACTATGGGAAGGGCTATTATTAATATATTAAATTTGGGTGGCTCTAGAATATTGCATATTCTGTTGATAATGTGCATGCAATGTGTGTCTGTCTGTGAAAGGCTTCCATTTCATAATAGGTTATATATGTTAAATAGGTGTAAGAAAACAGCCTCTATTTTCTTTTTAAGGTGTTTAAAGGACAAATACAATGAACAGAGGCAGGCTTTTTTAATCTAGAGACCCCACTGTGTTTTCAACATAACCTTACCATCTTCAACAAAGAAACTGGCTCCTCTCTAGAAATGAATATTTTTCCAAGTACTAAATTTAAGACTCAAACTTCATACATTTTGCTGAATCTCCTTAAGCTGAAGGGGAAGAGGAAGCAGGGTGGCAAGTGCCATCTTGTGGGCTTCCTAGAAATTGTTTTCTATTGTTTCAGAGTTTCACAGTGTAAGCATTCCTTGTAAATGCTTACAAGGTTCCAAATAACCAAACGTTATTGTAACTTAAATCAAGGTTAACTTTGCCAGGACCTTATGTCAATAACTACAATAAGTTGCACATGTGGGAGGAGGGAGGTGAGACAGGGTCTCACTTCAGCCTAGGCTGCCCAAGCACAGGCTGGCCTCAAACTCCTGCCAATCTGCCTGCCTCAGCCTCTCAGCTGCTGGGATTACAGCCTTGCTAACTACCATATCCAGCACATTCATAGATTGGAGTAAGATCCTTCTAAAGTCACACCACAACATCTAATCTTTAGCCTTCATGGTTAGGCTGGATAATGAAGTTTGAAACTCCCATCTACCAAATGGACTTCAAAAAGCATTTGGTTGGAATAATTCTCCTAATTTTATGATATAAAACACTGTGTCTCACAAAAAAATGAGAGTGGCTTTTCACAAAACCAAAACCAAAAGAAGTTATAAAGAATCTAAAATATAGAAGAATTGATGAATGGATACATCCATAAGTCCATAATCTTTGTACATGTGTCTGATAAACAGAAGTTGTGCACTGGGGTTCCAGCTCAGTGGTAATGTAAGATGAAACCTGAGTTTGGTCCTAGATCCATAAAAGAGCTATTATATATAACATATAAACACACACACACACACACACACACACACACACACACACACACACACACACACACACACACACACGAACGACAGCTCCACTTTCTCACAACAGTGAATGAAGCCCACCCACAAAACAGTGTGACCTCTTAATCTGGAGATCATGCAGTTCAGCAGTATGACTACAACTTATCTGGATTTTAAAAAACATGGACCTTGCTTAAGAAGCCCAGGCCCTAGGTTTGAATCTGGCACTATCCAATATGATAACTGTTTCTTGTCTTCAGCAGAAAATACATAGTAGGGATAGGGGAGATGGCCCAAAGTACCTAAGTTCAGATATCTGGCACCCACATAAAAATCCAGGCATAGTGGCATGTGTTAGCACACCCAGAGTGGTAGAGGTAGGATCCTAGAGCTCAATGGTCAACCTGTCTAGCCAAACTTGCCTATGAGAAAACCATTTTAGGGCATCTCTCTCTTAAATTATCTAATATTAACACACTTAAATGCATTAATTTTCCTTCCTCATCTGATAGTGGAAAAAACTTATAAGATTAGAAAATGCTAGAAGTTATCTGCTGAAATCTTACGATTTTTAATTAAAAATTATTTCAAAAGATGTAGGTAAACTTTCAAATGTTCCTGTCTTGATTAGAAGGATTAAGTGACACAGCATTAAGAGGGTGTATGGTCACACCTCAAAAGAAACAAGGACTCGGGATTGAGAACAGTCATTGCTTTCTCCACCAAGCCCTCCAGAAGCTGGAACATTTGTGTGTGCCTGTGTGGACAGAGGGAGGGAGGAAAGGGTAGAGACAAGGGAGACTAGCCAGAGCAAGAGCTCAGAGCTCCCCTGTCTGGACAGACCTAGGAAAGCAGCAGGAGAGGCGAGGCAGGGCAGGGTGCTCCAGAGCATCACTTCCATCTGCCTGGAAAACAATAAGACACAGTTTCCCACAGCAACACTATCTGTCTCCTTATTGCCCTATTAGGGGCCCATCCTGCTCCTTTTCTTGTCCATTTGAAATCATTTATCCTTATGATTTCAACTGGAATTCAATTGGAAGAATAAAATGACAAGACCACAGGATCTGGTTTTTGTCAGAAAATATAACTTTAAAGGCTAGGTTGTTTTGTTTAACTGTTGTTTGGGGGGGTTGTTTTTTTGTTGTTTAGACACAGGGTTCCTTTGTGTAGCCCTGGCTGTCCTGGAACTCAGAGATCCACCTGACTCTGCCTCCGAAGTTCTGGGATTAAAGATTCTCTTCTTTAGCTATATAGGCCACACACACATTCACCATGATTATGAGGAACCTTGAGGAGTTAACAAATGTCATCAAATCACCAAAACATAACCACAGCACCACAACATAGAGAAGCAGCAAAGGCAACTTCGCCATGTTTCACTATTAAATGAAACGTTATAAGCAATACATGAAATGTCTTATAAGCCACTGAGTACCCACTTCCTTGCTTTTTACCATGGTCTTCTGTGGTACATGCTGGCCTCCATCTCACTATGCAGCTGAGCAAGACCTTCAACTCCAGACTTCACTGTTTCTGCATGCCAAGTGCTGGGATTACAGATGTACACCACCATGGATGCCTACTGTGTTTACTTTCTTTAGCGAACGCAGCTTAATATATTCTAGCACATTCTGGAAAACAATTATGTGAGCTTTGTGTCCCACTGCTTATTGTTTTCTCCTGAGAAACACTGAAAATACTCAGGGAGCTGGGCAAAGTGGTATAGTTGTAAATGCAGCACTCAGGAGACAGAAGCAGGAGGGTTATAAATTCTGGTGCAGCCTGGACTATGTAGAATTTAAGGCTTAATGTGGTTTATAAAGTGATACTTTACAAAAGTAAAAACAGAAGGAAGAAAAAACAAAACACAAAACCCACTACAACCCAATGTCTAAGTAGAGGATGTCTGTGAATGCTCTGTGAACCTGGTGACCTACCAGATCTGAACAGGAGACTTAAAGGAAGGTTTCTCCCTGTGAACAGCCTACAAAGCTCTGAAAGAACTGAGCTGCATTTCTCTCCCCTACAGCAAAATCTCACCAGAGGCGGCTTCATTTCCAACAGAATACTGGACACACAGCAACACTGTGTGCAGATGCTGACATCTGTCCTCTGCTTTCAGTTGAAGAGGTTTTAGAGGATATAAAACAGTGTAAATCCAATCATTGCTTCACCATAAATCTGAACAACTGTGCTGACAAAAGCAGCCAATTTCATAGTAAGAGATACATTTGCCCTTCACGGGCCACACAACTCCAAGAATATATGTGTATCTTCCCTTTACTGAAAATAAGATAACTGGTCAACAACAAAAATATATGAGAAACATTCTGAGCTATGATGTATTGCTAAGATAGTTAAAATTACAAAGTGACAAAAACATGAATTTTTACGCCTGAGAACACACTATAGAAGTGTACTGGTTTAGGCCAATAAGACAGATAAGCTGGTAAAGCTGCCAGACACTAAGCCTTATGACCTGAGTTCAATCCCCAGAAACTACATGGTGGAATAACATAAATAATTCCTATTAGACAAGTCCTGACCTCCACATGTGTACCATGGTGTGTGTGTACACACACACATATACACATTAAAAAGGAATTAAGGTGTACTAAGCTTAAAAAAAGAAAAAAGCATTCCCATGTTTTACCAAGTTACTTGGTTCACTTGACAAGCATTTCTTGAGCACTATACTGGGTGAAGCACCGTGCCCAGTTATAACACAGTATAGACTAGAGAAAGAAGCTTATCTAGGAAATCTGTGCTAAAAAAAAAAAAAAAAAAGGTAGGACAGTGGCAAGATATAGAACTACTAGGAAACAGTGTACTACCAGTGGGACAGTAGCACACACTTTTAATCCCAGAACTCGGGAAGTGGAAGCAGGCAGATCTCTATGATTTTGAGGCCAGCAGGGTCTACAAACTGAGTTCTTGGACAGCCAAAGCTACACAGAGAAGTCCTGTCTCAACAAAACCAAAACAAACAAGCAAAAAAAAAAAAAAAAAAAAAAAAAAAAAAAAACAGTATACTACCAAATGTCATAGGTTCACAAATAAAATGATAAAAAAAAATCAGAAGATAAAGAGGCTACTTTTGAGGGGGGGCAGAGAGTGGAGAGAGGGTTGTCTGACTTGAAAGAAAGGGGAGAGCCATAGAGTTGATGGGAATACAGAAATAATATGTGTCACTAGGGAGATAGCTCAGTTAAATGTTGCCTTCCATGCACAAGGACGTAAGTTTGCATGCCCATTAGTCACACAGAAGGTGGCACTGTAGCATTCATCTGTAACAAGGGGTGGTGTGGGATGAGGCCAGTCCCTAGAGCTCACTGGCAAGTCAGTCTAGCTGAATCAACAAGCACCAAATTCAGTGAGGTGCTGTTTCAAAACATACAGTGCAAAGTTTTTGAGGAAGATATTTAAGGTTGACCTCTGGCTTCTACATGTACACACAAATGCATGAGCACACACACAGAGAGAGAAGGAGGGAGGAAGGAGGGAGGAGGGAGGGAGGGAGGGAGGAAGGGAGGGAGGGAGGGAGGGAGGAGATGGGAAATCACAAGAGCAAGCACACAGAGATGGGAAAGCTTTGCAAAGACTTTCTGCAAGAGGTAGCAAATGGCTGGGCATGAGGTAGGGAAGAACAGACAAATGAACACTAAGCTCTGAGGATGGAACACACCACCTAAATATTTATAGGAAAGCCAGAGTTGGAGGATCCAGGAAGCAAATGCTGGAGAGCTAGGACTCATCTACACTGCTCCTGCTGAAGGCCATGGACTTCCAAGACAGATGGGAGGGGCAGCTCTTAGGGAACACCATACACACCTGAAGCAGGGAGAACAGTCAAGGAAAGAAAAGAGCAGCAGCAGATCACAACAAAAAAGCCACTGAAAAGATCAAATAAAGCAGAAGGAGCAACAGAACTGAGAAGAGTCACCAGATACCGGCCACTGACAAAGTATATCTAGCTGAACAGCAGCAGAATATAAGGAGAGCTTGTACAAGATGCTCTCCTTCATAGAACTTCAGTCAGGGTCCTCTAAGCCAGCAGTTCTCAACCTTTGGGGGTCCATTGAGCCTTTCACAGGGTTCACCTAAGACCATTGGAAAACACAGATATTTACATTACAATTTGCAACAGAAAAATTACACTTGTGAAGTAGCAGTAAAAATAATTTTGTGGTTGGGATCACCACAACATGATGAACTGTATTAAAGGGTCACAGCATTAGGAAGGTTGAGGACCACTGCTCTAGGTCCTCAGACAAGTCTTCTCCTTAACCATCATTCTTGCCAGACCAACATAGCCCAGACTTGGCAAGAAGCAAGCCTATCGACCCTGCTGGCTAATTCCCTCCACCTGTGGTATCTAATCACTCTTGTTATCTACTTAAATTCTCATTTGGTATCTAGTCACCTGGCAACTCTCAACAAGAACTGCCAAGCACAGGGAACCACTGAGCTGGTGTGGCATAGCCACCTTGAGAGGCATGCATCATAGTTTTTTCAGGTTTGAGTCCTGGCTCCTAGGGCACCTTGTGCCTTCCAGTTCCCTCAAGAAATGACACATTCAGACCACTTTGTGTTTCTCTGCATGTTCCCTCGGAAGTCAAGGAAAACATGAAAGCTTGACAGGACAATTGGTCTTAGATATTAACCTTGTGTACCCTGTAAAGTTTGCAAACATCATTGTGTCCTGGCAACTACAACTGCATTGATCCTGGCAATTGCCATTATATTGTTTCTGATAATGGAATAAAAAGTCTGATTGCTCTCAATAAAATTGTCACAGCCTCAGTTGTGCTGTGGCCTCCTCCATCCGGCCTGATTTAATTCCTTGCTGCTATGTCAGGTGGCATTGGCCCAGGAAGTAAGTGTGAGTGCTTATACCCTGTTAAGTGAGATTAGCAAGGATTTCTCCCCCTATCCTTGATGTCTCCGCTTCCCATCACCACCACCCCGCCCCCACCACACACCTGTTTCTTGGTTATATGCTGTTATAGGATAGAAAACCTCTTTCTCCACTACTGTAATAGTACTGACACTTAGCATGATCATCTTAAATATCTTTCTTGTTTTAGTAAGTCTCAGAATTCTTTCTTTAACCTCCCTTTTCACTGGGAATGAAACACCCCATACTTAATTGCGAAAAACTGTGCTAGGGAAAGATGGGAGATGTGGAAAGGATACGCAGGCATGCAAAAAGCTACAGTGGGGGTGCTCTGTTCAACAACAGTGCAAGAACAGACATCACTCAGAACTGTACCCACAGCTTGAGGAGCCCCTTATCCTTCAGGAACCTCTGCTTAGTTAAAGCCAGTCCAGGGGTTCACCACAGTAAAGAATTGCAGGACCAGACAGCACAAAGCAGAGCTGGAATTTATTAAAATGAGATACTTTTTAACACAGATTCAAGCATGAAGGTTAGTAGAAAAAGAGTCATTCAAGGGAAAAAAAAAAAAAAAAAGCACACCCAAGAGCATGGATGTGGACTCCTCAGGAGAGTCTCGAATAAGTGTCTTAGCAATTTCCATACATACAATTTTGGTGGCTCTCAAGTTACATCTCAAAGGATGTTTTTCTTTTTCCTCTTTTAGGATAAATGAGATTATAGGGTGACTCTAGTGGTACCTTGGATGAGGTTATAAACTGATAAGCCATGGGCCACAAGGGTTGCACAAGAAGATTTCCATGTGTTAATCTGCAGGTCAATAGCTAGGGAAGGAGGTCTTTAAGAATGTGAATATTCTTATTCTTCTCACACAAAAATATTTCTATGTAGTGATATTTATGATTTATTCAAGCTTGTCAGAGTATTCAGAAAGCAAAGTCAGCCACAAGCCACAGAAATCAGGCACACACCTTTAATCCCAGCAGCCAGAAGATAGGAGGTGATTGTACACACCTTTAATCCTAAGACTCAGGATTAAGAGGTAGACAGATCTCTGTGAGTCCAAGACCATCCAGATGTACACAAGAGTGAATCAGTCTAAAAGAGAATTACAGCTCACACCTTTAATCCCAGCACAAGAGGGGTAGAAAAGACAGGAGCAAGGATTCAGTATAAGTCATTCATTCTCCAGTCACACTGAAGATACAGGCATTTGTTCTCCAGCCACACCGAGGAGAAGCAGCAGTTTGAGACTTGGTAAAGAGTTTGTGCATGGATCAGCCCTTTCAGCCTGAGGTAGAGGTGAGAGCTAGTAGCTGACTGCTTTGCTTCCCTGATCTTCGGCTTGAACCCCAATATCTGTCACTTGGTCTTTTATTTATACATGTTACATTTCTATATAAAAGGAACAGTATCTTTTTGTTTTTGTTTTCCGAAATAGAGTTTCTCCGTGAAACAGTCCTGGCCATCGAACTCGTAGAGATCTGCCTGCCTCTGCCTCTGCCTCTGAAGTACTGGCATTAAAGGTGTGCATCACCCACCACCACCAGACTCTTTTTTAGTTTGTTAAGGTAGGATTCTCTGTGTGCCCCTGGCTGTCTTGGAACTCACTATGTAGGCCAAGCTGGTCTAGACCTCAGATATGCATATGCGCCTGTATCTGCCTCCTGAGTGTAGGGATTAAAGGCACCCGGCCAGGAAGTGTCTTTATTCCAACAGCCTTAGCAAATGCTTAATGGTTTGTCTCAGCCAGCAAGAGACTTCAAAAAACCCAGGTGAGGAGTTCCCATTCCTCTTCATGTCCCCATAATTCTCACTGTCTACCAGCCTCACTTATTCAACTATGTTCAGTTTCTTTGTATCCCCTAAAACAGTACTGGGGGAATGCTGATAATTTATGATCATTACAAGGGTCCAAAGCATAATTATAATAAAAGGGAAACAATTCAGGGGAGAGAAAGAAACTAATGACACCAAGTCTAGAAAAATGAATTCCCCCACAAACTGTTTTCTATTTTCCTGCACCATATTTTCCAGGTCACCTCAAATCTTCCTGGACAAACAAGAGATACTAATAAATAACAGAAATAAAAGCCCTTAATCCACATGAAATAAAAATGTTTAAACATGTATAGCAAAAGTAATTTGAAAACTAACAGGCCTGTAGCCTGAATATTTACTATGACAAAAGACTGACTGTTTTTACTTTCAGAGCCCTTTTGTGAGTCAGCCATTTTGATAAGGAACTCCAATTCAATTTGATTATGTATGTTCCTGACTATGGAGGCAAAACATGAACAAACAGGTTAATTTATGTGCAATTCCTTTGTCCTGCTGAAATAAAAATGAACACTAGTTTAATGAAGTAGGCATTATCTCTAGAAACAGCTCCTGGTTGGGTAACAGTGTAGTTGCCTGTCTGTCGTCAACTGCTGCATCCTTCTTTCTCTGCTGCTGAGACTGAACACCTACCTGAACCTCTCTGTTTCACTCTGCCCCACAGCTCCTGACACTTGGCGTATTATATGTATTTTTTCTCTGTTTTCCCTACAAAGAAATGTAAATATGGATTCTTAAAAAGCAGAAACTAATACTTGTCTGGCTCATATTAGGCACCC